>NW_013550598.1:2080652-2257278 GCF_000835555.1 Rhinocladiella mackenziei CBS 650.93
GCAGCGACAGACGTTGGATTTAACAGAGAAGGTACTCGGAGATGAGCATCCCTCAACACTGGACAGCATGAACAACCTTGCAGAGGTGCTTCAGCAACAGGGAAAGTACGAGGAGGCGGAGAAGATACGGCGACAAAAGGCCATGACGAATTAATTACTCGATCAGCTCGTTGACCGAAGCCCCGACAAAATCTTGAAATATAACAGCGTGTGGCTCCTCCGCAGTCTTGAATGGGCATTTATGTTTCTACTTTACTGTAAGCGTGTTGCAACGAATTTATGTCCTTGCGGGTATTCCGACGCTTGTGTTTTCGTGGAACCGTTCTCGCGGGGTTTACATGACAGCGTCACCATACATGGCTCCGGTAAAGCCTCATCATCTCGACGCTGACGCAGTCTCCCGGGAAGGAATAAAGGAGTCGTCTGGCATGGAGGCTGCAGAGGGTGACAGTAGGAGTGAGTTTGCATGTTAGTCGCAGGGAGGATTGTGACGCGGAACATTGGAACCAGCAGCTTCAAAATTCAAGAATTATTTTGCCACCTCCCCACTGTAGCCAAACGTAATCATAGCATTCGCATTGAGATTGAGCAAGTCTTCCATGAGTCCTTCTACGTTGTTGGTATGTTGCTCACATTAAGAAGGGTCTCTATTAAAGCATAGGCTGGCGCCATAAGGGGAGTACTCTCGTGACGACAGTAAGAGGGAGTGCACACTGTCTTTGCGAGTGGCCGTGAAGAGCTGTTGAACAATTGATAGCCTATCGTTCACGACAAACCGAGTTATTGTGCAACACTCGCTCACTAGACTGTATTACAACTAACAGGCAACAATGATGACGTACGCTCGTTAGATAGGTATATAGATAGGTTCAATGTCACGAACGGGGTTCTGACAAGTATATAAGCTAAGAGGTCCAAGTTTGTCATGAAATGAAGGATTCTTAGTCTTTTTGGACGATTCCCAAGGGACTGTGGACCTCTTCCTGACACTCAATGCCACCCTCTGGCCGAATTCAGTCAGAGCACTCTTTCAATGAAAGAAGTTTGACACCGGCTGAGTATTCCAGTATCGCAGCTGAACATGTTGCCATATACTATTCGACAGTATATCATGAGATCCGATCCAAGGACCATCTAGATATCGAGGCCAGCGCCCTACACTGTCCCGGCTCTACCTGACCATATGGTCCACGGATTGGATCCGATGGCGGTGGTATATCGTGGGGTCGGATTCATGGATCATGTCGATATCGAGGCTCGTCCGTTAACGCCCCATACGATCCATCTCGAGTTTGATCAGTAAATTAGGGGTTGTCTGGGTGGTCCGCAGACTGGATCCGATGAAATACCACGACCCATGGGATCCAATTCATGGACTATGTCGACATCGAGGCTCGTTCATTAACGCTCGGTTACGAACCATCTCGAGTGTGATCAGCAGGGACTTGTTGAACAATTGATGGCCTATCGTTCACGACTAACCGGGTTGTTTTACAACATTTGCTCACCAGACTGTATTATCATTGACAGGCAACAATGATGACATATACTTGTTAGATAGATATATAGATAGGCTCGATGCCACCATCTGACCGGGGGAGAGCAGAGCATTCTTTCAATGAAGAGAAGTTTGACAGGACTTGTCTGAGGTGGTTCACAGACTGGATCCGATGCGTGGATCATATCGATATGGACATCTATCGAGTAGGGTGCCCCCGGCCGCATGGTCCACGGATTGGATCCGATGACGGGGCTGCAAAGGGGAGTGCCCACGTACCCACGTGACACCGCCAAGCCTCTTGCTCACGTGATAGCACCAAGCCACGGGCTTACGTGATTGGCCAGCACGTCCCTCTTGGCGTCGCCACACAATGCCAAGCCCTAATGATATGCCAAGTACGGGACGGAACTTCGAATTAATTTTGGTAATTCACGTGACTAATTAATTTCAGCCTCGTGAGGCAAAAGCAGCAAGGGAATTTAACCAACTTTACAGTCCTGCACTGACATAAAGCCTACCCTTAGCTAAACTACGGTGTATATGCTGTGAAGGGTCCATTGTAACGTGCCCAAGATGCATAGTCTGCTAAATCACGCTACGGCGACTTCAACAGGCCTATACTGCGTACTGCCAGAAGGCCGTGGCGCTGTCGACCTGTTTCAGCCTGATCTCAAATTATACATGAACCACTATGATCGACCGGAGTTTTTCCAGCCTCAACCCTAGTACGGAGAAAAGAAGTGAAAACGCTAAATGAAAAATGACAGACTTTCAAAAGACGGATATATTTACGATGGTTGCCCTTGACAACAGTGCCCGGAGATATCGGATAAACTAGTTTTATACCCAGAACCCACTATTTCATGCTACCATAGAGGCCTAGGTAGGTACCTATACAACAAAGACTTTAAGCGTCAATAGGCATCTCACGCCTAAATCACCCTTAGTACTTAAGAAAATTCAGTGTCATAAGCTTCGTCATTTCAATTAGCGTTTTCACCACTTTTGGTGCACGCCTCCGTAGTATGCATACCCACGTGATGAAACACTGCACGTGATGAGACGAGCTCCTGGTACTTCAGATATGTACCCATCATATATTTCCATCAGATCAATTAGAATCGTCACTTAGAAGAGTCCTAGCATAAACGCTGAGTCTATTGGTTCAAACTAACCCTGAGCCTTTGTTTTCCCATTTCCTGAACCAGTGAAAGCAAGGGAAACAATTTCCGTCGTTGCTAATAGCATTAATGGTCTCGAAATTTGCCTGGCGCGGTTGACTTACCAACCCATTTGCCAATATAGTAGGTGCTGTACCCGGCCTCTTGATGTCTTCTGAAACGGTTCATCGGCAGGGCGAATAAGGCGATAACGAATGACAGTGGTGTGAACACAACAGTGACGATAGTGAATCCGAAGATAGCTGCGCTCATGAGGGTCGTTGTGTGAGCTTCTCCCATACTGGCATGCTTTGATTTGAGGTCAAGCAAGGTTAGGATTGAAGCCTCAACTCTCTCGGCAAGTTCCTCGAGTCCAGCGACACGAGTGTTGAAGACGCGAAACTGGGTTCGAGGTCTCTCAACGAGCCTTCGCAAGTCACCTGCTCCTTCTACTTCCCTGTCTTGCTTGGTCAACTCCCAATTTTCTCCGTCCGCCCCCCAAGCTTTATCTGTGAAATCTTTCCACACCGTTTCTTGCTCCCAGACCACTTTCTTGATCATAGAAAGCTCTTCACGAATATCACCAATCTCATGCAGGAAGTCCCTTTCCTTATCAACCTGGAAATCATGGTAATCCATACTTTTGCTGTAAGTCTTCACCTCTTCTGAGACATTGTTGATTGCTTTTTCGAAGACGTTCAAGACGGGCTCGGAGAAGCCTGCCATGGCGGGATGATTAATGAGATTGATGCATTCCGAAAGTAGTATCCCTGCATAAGCTGAAGGGGCCAATCTGGGATGGTCTTTAGTCAGACGTGATATTGTGATAGAAAGCGTATTAAATTGCTTTCGTACGATCGTTCGCAGAACGTTTAGCTTCGCCTGATTTGTATTTCGCTCGTATGAATCGTAAGCGGTAATTGAGAAATGGTCAATTTGGTAGAACCATGCTTGGCCTACCGTAATAAGTCGCTGCGGAGGAACGTCTGTCCCAACGCACCGACCCTCTTGTGCTCCTTTGTTCTTCCCTCCTCGTTTCTTGTCCTCGTATCGGATGACTGTCTGTTCTCCATTTCGTATTGCGAGGGAATCGAACTCTAGGCCTCGAACGCAGTATTCGTCCAGGGAAAGTTGTTGATGTATTCCGCACGAGGGATCCATGCCAAATAAGTGCAGGGTATCTATCAAATCTGTGTAGTTTTGCTCACGCAGCTTGAGATCCTCCGGAGGTTTGGGCGAGAAGTACGATTTCTGGCCGGAAAAGAAATAAGGGATCTGGCAGAACAGAGTCAGAACAGTTATGAAGAAGTCTTTCAGAGTATACCGACAACAAGCGATATGAAATCTGGTAAATTGGGCTTTTGTGTCGCGATGATATAATCGAAGTGACAAGACGGCTCTCTTCGATTCAGGATGGGACTCGCTCCACTATCCTCCAGAAAATTGGAGCGGAGTAATTTCAATGATTGAATGAAAACTTTCTCGGAAACCTTTCCCATTAGCATCAACCTTCGAAATATAGCCTTGGCAATACGGTTAGCATCGTTTCGAATGCTGTAGTGTTGGTTGACCTACTATGACAGCAAGTTGCTGTGATTTGATGTCAGTCAACCTGGTGAAGGTGGGCGAGAGCTTGTCTCTTACATCGGCATCATCCCAATGCAAATCATCCTCCCCTTCCTCAATGCAAGTAGATTCATAGACCTCTGGTCTAGCATCCAATGCGAAGACACTTATCACCTTGACCAGATTGCGTTCATTTGCTAATTCCCATGCAGTCAATCCCTCACGATTCTTGTCATTTGGCTGGGCTCCGCTTTGTAGCAGCTCTTCGACGGTGCCATCGGAATCTCGATAACCCAATAAGTCTGTGCCATTGCTGACTGCGAGGTGGAGGCATGTCATATCATCTTCAGTCCGATCGTTTACATTGTAATACTTGTTATCGTTGAAAAAGTAACGAACAATCTCGGGATGGCCCCAATAACAAGCTGTATGGCCCGCAGTATATCCTTGACGATCTTTCAACTTCAGATCAGCACCAGCTTCAACGAGGGACTTAACGATATCGAGACGTGAGAGCCTGGCCGCTATATGCAGCGCTGTCTCAGCGCTTGGCCCGAATTGGGTATTGACATCGGCAGATGGTGTGCTCTCAATTCGATTTTTGTACCTTTCTAAGAGCCCCCTTTGTACAGCGATTTGCAAGTCGTTATTGATATCAGATTGATCTTCCAACATGGCCTTAGCACCAGCTCCAGAGGCCGCAGTACCGCGAGGCTGAGACATCAGGCAGCTTGAAGATGCTCCCGTAGGACCTCTACGGCCCACAAGCAGTAGAGACAGTCGAATGAATAGACGAACTGTAAAATTAAAGTTTTGACTATGTTGGTAAAATCTTGACTATGTTCCAAAAGAAATAGCTACGTGCGGTCCCTCGCACCATGCTCTTTTGTCCACTTGTCCTAAAGTAGTAAGGCTCGATAGGTCACGTGGAACGCCTGCCGAGACGGAAAAAGCCTTGGCATGACTCTATACTGGCAACCACCAAATGATTCAGTCGTGTGGCTACAAATCGGCAGGACCGTCCTCATGTCCAAACGTATCTTTTAAAGTCTTATCACAGATAGTTCCTACATCCTCGCAAATGCTCCCCCTTGCACCAACAATCGCCAAACATGATGAATAAGACGAACAAGACGAACGCGAGCATTCATCACACGACGAGGCTGATCAAAATCGCATAACAGAACAGCAGTCTTCCAATCCCCAAGATTCAATTTCGCGCTCAGCGAGTTCTTATTCTTCCATAATACGGGATTCCTTGTTAAAAGCCGGACCAGGCGTGGAATTCGAACGTTTGCGCCTTCGTTGAGTCTAATTAGCCTTTACGTCCCTCTTCCTTTACGCCATTATAATCTCCTTATATCGCACTACTCTTCCGTCACCCACCATTGTTACGGTGGACCCTTTACAGCATACAGACAGTAGCTGAGAGCAGGATTTGTGTCAAAGTTCGAGACTGCGAAGGCTCGGGGTTGGTAGAGCTTGGTTGAAAGCTGGTAGAATCTCGTTGCTGCTTTTGCCTATCGTCTCGCTGCATTGTACTGACATGGATTAGTCATGTTAAATGTCCATTTCAATACGAAGACTCGATTTGTACTAGCCGTATCATCATTACATACGCTCATCGACTATTAGCTCGCGGCGACAGAGTCGGCTTTTACAAATCTGGAAAAGCGCGACCCCAACAGCATAGCCTTAGCTTTTGTGTGGGAGAAAGTCGGAATGTGTAGGCAGGTTTCGGGAAGCTCTGTACTCATGGTATTCAGTACTCGATATTCCATATTCAATATTCGACATATACAGATCCCTTTATGCCATGTGGGTCGATGGTGCATAGAGGCCTCTTTTCTCCTTTCCCCCAAGGATAACCGTTCATTAGCTCCTAGCCATTAGCATACTCCATGACGATAATCTCAACCATCCACTGACAGGCCGTCAATTTCCATCTTCGTCTTCCCCTTCCCCTCCCCTTTCAACTCGATCATCATCAGGATTCAACAAAATACCAATATGTGTGCTCTCATCCATCACAGCTCTCCCATCCTCTTTCCTCGATAACTTCATATCTTCCATCACAAGCTGTAACGTCAGCTCCGGCACTAACACGGCACTCACAAAGTACCCCACACCCGCCGTTCGCAGCGTAGAATCCGACTGCAGAGCTTTGTTCAAAGATCCACTAAGAGACTCGGTAATCGCATTGATCATAATCTGCGTTCCTTTCGGACCGTAATAACCCTGTTTGACGACGTCAATGATTCCCTGGTTGAGATATGTGCGAATGGCTTTGCCATGGCCTTTGGCAGCTTCGATTCTGGTATCCAGATGATCCCGATAAAAACTGGGGGTCTCACGATTGATGATCTGCTTCAAATTCGGTATTTTCTTGCGGATTCGATTTTCTTCCAAATCTTCCCAATTGATCTCCGGGTATCCTCGTTCTTTCCACTGTTCTTTGGCATCGACCAGTTGATGTTGTGAGCAGAAATTTTGTTGCTTTTGGAAAGATATTTTGCGAAGATTGTTGGGAACAAATAATAAAACAGAGTCTTTGACAGGCCTTTTGCAGATCGGGCAGATTTGACCGGTAACTTCGGGGTCGCCCATGGCATCCATTTCAAGTTTGTTTTCCAGCAGGAACATAGAATCGACAGATGAGAGGGAAGACGTTGAACCCGATCTGTTATGACCGGGTTTGTCAGGTGAAAATTCCTCGGAAAATGTGGATGGATTATCTGTTCCAGTGGTCGGAGCAGATGAATCGAAGTCTGGCAGATCTGGCATGAAAAAATCCGACTCTTTGGACGGTGAACCTTTCTGTGGTAGATCCGCAATGTCCAACGACGGCTTTGAGTGAGAGAGACTCCTTGTAGCACGTTTCCTTGGTAGTGCGCTAATCTCTTGAAACCCGGTCTTAGAGTTCACATCTTCCCTTTTTTCGACCACATCATGCGAAATGAACTCTTGCTTCGATCCACGTAAGTCATCCTTGCTCTCGACAATCTCGGGTTTCACGAAGAATTTGCGATTGGCGTAGTTTTTTTGTAACTTTCTCTTCTGAGAGCCAACATTCCAGCTAGGAAATGTATCGCCAACTTCATCTTTTCCCGGGGTAATGACGTTATCGATAGAAGGCTCGTCTTGAAGTTTCCTTCGCTTCGATCTGGTCGAGGCTGCGGTGTTTGCAGGACGTTTTGGAGAGGCACGGGAGGGTTTCATGGTCTCAGTTTTCAATTTTCTGGGCGAGCGTTTGGCGGTTTCCTTGGGAACGATGAAGTCTTCATCACTACTCATTGGCTGAGCATATATGGCCAATTCATCATCTTCTTCCATCCTTGGCTTCATGTTGGGACTTTTTCTTTTCAAGTCTTCTCCCAAGGCAGGTCCTGAAGCGGTGTCGGTCCGGCGTCCTCGGATGGTTTTCAGCAGATTTGGTCCGTAGTAGTTGTGCCGCGTCAGATATGTTTTCGAGTAACTTGCATTGAATTTCTTCATTACATGAAAGCCGACATGTTGGGGAAAAAGTATGACGGAGATATCAAAAGTAACTGGGAGCAATGGGAGTGCAGTGGATTGAATCCGCAGCCAATGCAGCCAGCTCATTTCTCGGTCCGTTTGACGCGACGCGACGGGACAAATTAAGTGCATCCGGAGCCTTGTTTTTCCGACCCGACATTTTGATATCGTTCCTCTGGTTCCTCAGGCTGATGGACAGGGAAGATCATTCACCAGATTCCTCCTGGAAGATGCTGAACATTGGAGACACACGGACAAGATCTCCGTTCATACAGTAGTCTTCAAAATGAATGCACTCTCATATTCATCATAGCAATCCTTCGATGTTGACTCGGAAAGTCTAGATAGTCTACAGAGTGGCACCTCTTGAGATCCCTCATTTTCTGGATGTGGATTCTACCAATTCGTCATTTCGCAATGGATTAAATTGATCGTCGAGTTGTCAGTGTTCACGTAGACTACCACTGGGTCATGCCAAAAAGGATCAGTCATCTCCGGCCCAGATACTCTTCTTTTCCCAACCCGAAACCGAGTCTAATAACACAGTACTAGTCAAAAACTCGTGGGATCGATGCATCGCGCCTTGGGCCCCGGAATGCGGGTCGCTGGCATTGTTTCACGCTCGCGATATGGAATAGCTCGACGAGCGGCGAGGATAGGATGACTTGTAGATTGGTATGCTGGTGGAGGTGTTCTTGACCTAAAAGATCTCTGTTCAAGATCAGTAAATGCATTGACCACCAATTCCAGAATGTTTTGCTTGGGCGGTATAGACAGATGGAAAGGTGGCAGTAGAAGCCTTTCAGAGAAGCAGAGGCAGACTTACTTTCACTAGGACATTGAGCGCAGCTGTAAAACATCTTGAAGTCTTTTCCTACCGAGTCGGGCCCCGTTGGGGAAAAGAAATATCTGCCGTCATCCATTCGTGTCGTGAGAGATGGCTGGAGTCTTCCTCTTGAGAGCACCTGGCACAAAGGACCTGGTCAGACCCAAATTCGGCGGTGCAAGTACGGCAGCTATAGCATCGAGAACCGAGTTGAATGACTGATAAAAAGTGGCAAGTCAGTGAAAGTTCGATCTCGACACAAATCAGGACGAGCATGGCGAGCAGGAGGCGTACTGAAATGACATGTCGCAGCAGGCTAATGTGATACGTCCCTCTTTCGTAGTCCAATTTGACGCATAAAGTGCCCCAAAAGCACGGTGGTCAGGGTATTTGGTCCCGTGTTCTTTCAAGAACAGATCTCTCCGTTCCGTATTCCCGGCACATCGTTGACAGAGAGCTTGATCGCAATTCTCACACTGCCATCAAGCTTTGCTCTCCTTGGTACAATGCCAGCAGGACGCCGAAGGGGTGACTCCAAGCAGATTCGCCATCCACTACATGGAGCGAAACCGAAGCATCTGTCGCATATGACTCCCGTCGTGTGGTGAGTGGCAGTCTTTACAAAGCATCATCCCGCAAGTACCGCAAAGGAAAAGAGGTGAACTGTAGGGAATTCCTGGACCTCGAAACGATCAACAATGATGGAAATCTGGATCGTCCAAACGAGGACTCACCTCGGTGACATTCATCGCAGAATTCGCAATTCAATGTGGACACGCGTTGGATTTCTCGATAGGTCGATAGTTCTGTAGAGTTGCCATGTTACGAGCAAGACCCCCTAAACACCAGCAAAGTACTACCAACCTCCACCCGCAATATATCCCAGTCGCTGGCCAGTCTCCTTGAGCGCATTGGCACATCGCTCTACATCACGAGCGGTGTCGAATCTCTTCAAATAGGTTCCCGTATGTGCCTCGGCTTTGTTGACCGCCTCATGCTCCGCGAGGCCCGCATCTGCCAGGCCGTGGAACACGTTGAATCGGAACAGTCGGTCTGCGTTGATCATGTCCCGGTTTCGTTTCCGGAAGGCGTTGCTCGTATCGTCGGTTTCGGTGACAATCTTCTTCAGCGCGTCGACCAGAGATTTAAAATCACCCGTCACGTCCGGACCAGGGGGCGCTACCCGTTCCAATGCTGATGATCAACCGTTCTTGACCGGGCCACAATTCTGTGTTGAATGGTAACGTAAGTAAACCTTTTTCCTTCAATATCTCGATTGGTGTGATCTCTTACCGGTAGATTCTTCATCAACCTTCTCGATGGGATTATTATGCTTCAGTGCTCCGTCCACATACATCCGGCCACCGATCTGGATGGGGTCAAAAAATGTCGACGCTGCAGGCGTGGCACGCGCTGCTTCCCAAATCCGACACTTGCCATACAAATCGTCGAACTCCTCACTCTTGTATGATCGAATTACTACTGCACCACTGTTGATTCCTTCAACGGCACAGACAAACACGGCCGGCGAATCCGCGCCATGATCCATTAATAGTTCTTCCTCCGAAAGATCACGGGCCCGCAACATGGCCTTGACACACTCTTCCAGCGGTTCTGATCGAAATCGCCCTCTCGCTTTGAGGAAGTCCATGGATTTCCCTGCGAAATTGGCATTTCGTTGGCTCGGGACAAAGATCTCTCTAGATAGATTCTTGTATGCTTGAATACAATCTGCCACCGACATCCGAAGTCGACCGAGCATCAGGGCAATTAATCCGCCTGTGCTGGTCCCAGCGATCATATCAAATTCTTGCCACAGTTCAAGTCTAGGCCCGCGTTGGCTTCCAAGCATTTCCATCACATAGTCGATAATCCACGCACACCACCATCAAGTGAGAGGATCTTGCGGGCCTGTGGCTTGTCTCCACTGCTTTGAATTCGGAGAGGTGCCATCTCGGGGTTGGTGGTGTGTTGAAAATTCACTGGAGGTGACGGACTGCTTTGCATTGATCGATGCACTGTATAAGCTTGGAGTCAGTGAAGAGTGTGCGGACGATGGCGATTGGGCGTCTTGATATGGACCGAGGGAGACGCTGCTCTGGGGGCCCATTACAGGGTATGCGTGGTTGGTGACACCGCTCCATAAGGCCGGAGGTTGGGTGTTCTGATTTGGCAAAGTTGACGTAGCTGCGCCAGTGAGTTCATGTGCCATAGGCATCACTACCGCACTGGGATAGACATCATGTTGAGGATAAGGTACCTCGCCAACCGGGTATGACGGTTTGGATTGACTTGACCTTCTTCCGTGGTCAGTTGAATTTACTGCTGAGACTATGCCGTTCATATTGAAAGGCCCCGGCTGAGCTGATGAAGACTCAGGTGGTAGAGATGGTGGACGCGGTATCGATAGGTGAGGTGAAGAGACAGGTCGAGTCGGAGATGGCGAATCATTCGACTGTGGATTTCTCGCCACATGAGATGACGTGTTCTGTATCCAAGAAATCCCATTGGTGTTGCTATCTCGATGATGGTGCGACGAGTCAGATTGAGGCATCTGTGGTGATATATTTGGTGGAGGAAGCACTGCTGCTAAATTGGGTTCCAGAGGAAAGGGATCGGGTGGCCTTTTTCCTTGAATAGAATTAAGTTGCTGTGAATTGAAGGGTTGAGGTGGCGAAAAGCTGACTGGTGAATTTGGAAGTTCGACGACGCCGGCCGGGGGTTCGTGATATGAGGGTTGTGAGGTGGCTATCGATGGCCTCGGACTATGCGAGGAAGGTAATTCGGCGATGTTCGATGCCGTCGTCTGATGATTTTGGGCTGGAGAAGCACTTACGATTGGCTCGGCAGGCATCTCATGCCATATCGTAGTTGACGAGGGCGGAGCTGATACGGTCCCAACTCGTGTCCCATAATCCTGGCGCTGCGTATCTGGCACATTCGGTTCCATTGACAGCTTACTAACACTAGGTCGATGAGTCTGAGGTCTTTGAGGAAGGGGAGGAGGTGGTGGCCGGGGAGCAGGGAGTTCAGCGACACCCGGGGAATGGCTGTTGTCGGAGTGATAGCCATTACTAAACGGAGGTGCCGAGTTTGGTTGATTCCAGTTGAAAGACGACGTTCCCGCTGGTGTCATGGGCGATACGGGTTCTTGGGATTCGGTGTAGGAAATTAACTGCGACGTATTCGGTCGTAATCCTTCGGAATGATGGTGAGGCAGTCGTTCAGGAAGTGGTGGTTTTTGAGGGAAGTGCTGATACTGGCTGTTCGGAATTTGAGGTCCATATTGTTGAGGAGATGCCGGTAAAGAAGTTGGAGATATAGGAGGGAAAGGATGGCCGGGGGTTATCGAAGTAATTGGTGGACCGCTAAGAGGGGGTGTTGAATTCGATGTTGGATGTGGTGGTAGAGGCGGAGGAGGCGATGTTGTCAGTAATGGATTAGACCAGTTGCCGCGAGGCGGAGGTTGTTGAGGATTTTGGAAAGGCGAGTGATGTGGTGTTGATACACTATAAGTAGGTTGAGGTGTATATGGATGGCCGTGAGCCGAATTTGGTGGAATATATGGCGAGGGTGGATTGTAGTAAGGTGGATTGGCCTGGGTGAACTGAGTGGAAAGACCTGGAGTAGGCTGAAAATCATACGACTGTGTGGCCGAAGGAATAGGAGGACGATCGGAACCAGAATTGGCGGCATTGTAGACATCTCTCATGAACTTCATCGATTTCCTAGCGAGCGACGGCATTTTGTCTGCTTTCACTTGTTCCCGGCTAAACCAGCTTCTTGAGAGGACAAGTCGCGAAGTCTGCTCATAACAGAGTCGTTGTGTCGCAAAAGGAGAGTCGTCAAACGCAAAAAGCTCCTTAGGATCTCGTATTGGGCTACGAATTTACAGTAGGCGCCAATTGCTTGGCCAGGGGGAGTCGCTCCGTTCCAGGGGTTGGTGAGGCTCTTCAATCCTTGGAGGTCATCGAATCAGCAGCTTAGCTCGGCTAGAAAGTGGAGGGTAATTTCGTGGGCCTGCAGCCTTGTCGAACGTAAAGACTCTGTCAGACGGAAATACCGGCCAAAAATTGGCATATGAATTGGCATGCTTTGCTCAGAGGTCTAACGACCCTTGAGAACAAGCTTTGCACTGAATCGGCCTTTGAGCTTTGATGAAAGACCTCCTTCAAAGGCGTAGGCAAAATAAACTCGGCGCCGGTTAGCTTCGAACTGGGGAGCATGGACCCCTGTGGCGTTTCATGGTTGTACCGTACCAATTTCAACCCATTCCTCTGGATGGTCAGTGGTCAACTAACCGGTGTGTTTTGGTGCCCCAGCATTACTTAAAGAGAACCCCGAGTCTCATTAGATTGCTGGATTTGACCTCCTTCCACACAAAAAGGGGGTTTGTGTCACCACGGAGTCAATGTAGGAGCACGGTACAAGTGCTCAACATCCCGGTAGCAAACAGATATTGAAGGATTTTTGTTGTTGTTTCTACGTTGCATCATTTTTCATCGTGCCAATCCAGCACCGTTTCTCGACCATCTATACCTGGCGAGAACAAAGGTCAATTGCTTCTCTGTGTCGCCGGGATTGTTTCTTCTTCCTTTTGCCAAAGCAATTGCAGATCTCATCACGTTGCGAAATTGTCGTTGATAGTCGGTAGGAAGTGTCACAAAACATGCTTCCGTCGCTCTTATCACTGCTTCACATGCCGCCAAAATTGCCGCTCCCGAATCGGCTTGCAAACGGTAGGCCACTAGCAGAAGCAAAAGACTACCGTGAAGGAGCTGAATGCCAAAGAAGTATGGCATGAAACTGATATCTGGGTCATGTTCGAGAATCTGAGTGACGCATTCAGAGGCGGCCATCGTGTGTGACATGGAGTCCTTGAACCCCAAGGAGGAAGTCCAGAAATCCGCATCCTCGAAAAGACAAACAGGGTCCCATTTACTGCCGACCAAAATCCTCAGCACGGACACCACATGGGTCGCATAACCAGAAACCGTCTTAGCGATATGAGTGGCTTCAGAATCTTCGATCGGAGGTGCCGAAGCCGTTGTCCAAGGGGAACTTTTCTCGGCGTCATTCTCTAGGCTCGGTCGGGTGGTAAGGCGGTCCAAGGTGGCTTGATAGTGATCAAGTTCTCGCAGGATCTGCCGTTCTTGAGAACTCCACATGGACGATCCTGCCGCAGCGAGAACAGGGTTGTTCTTTGCTCGATTGTAGTCCAGTAAGTGTCCAGTTATTGTCATCAATGGTAAGAAGAACTCGAACAGACCGGGTCCGGAATAGGTATTTGGAGCGCCGTGGAATCTTCCTCTCCCTGACGGAAGCAACATGCATCGAGGTCCGTCAGCCCGAGTACCGTGACTATGAGGCAGCGCACCAGATTGCCAAGTCACGTCATCCAGAGGCAGCAACAAGTCTTTGCACTCGGCATCCAACAAGGCTAGAGGTCGATTGTAGCACAGTGCTAGATGTCGATCCATCAAAAATAGGAGCCACCAAGTCCGGCGACGTTCCTCTCGATGTACTTCGCCGATAAAGCCGCTTGACGCATCTTGATTCAATGAGCATTTGCAGTTGATATTGGGGCGGTCCTCTCCATCATCGTGCTGCAGGATGTATGACTCAATTTCTTGGTTCAGCTTCAAATCTCTTGCAAGATTGAACGCAACATTCCACCTGTTTCGCGGTCAGTCTCTCATGCCAGTGTAGGACCCGATTGCCACCGCAGCAAGGCGGAACTCAATGCATGGACCATAACATACCATCTGATACTTGCGGCCTTCTTTTCACTGCCTGAGATGACCGACGCCACATGGATAAACGCAATTATATAGTCGGTGCCCCATGCAATGGGAAAGGCATCTGACTGCTGCTGAGGATCCAAAGCCCGCCGCAAGTCCTCGTTTGACCAGCCTGGATCTGATCCAAAGCTAGGAGGTAACCCCAAATCTTCTTGACTCAACAGGGGTTCGTATCTGGAAGGACTGAGGAGTCGATATGTGAGCAGGCTCAGATATTTGCAGACTCGGTCTCGTTCTTCGGGTCCGCTGAATAACCCCAACGCCTTGTCGCTTAGAGCGGCCACGAAAAGCATGCTTCCAATCAAGGCAGGATGGGTTTTGCGGGGTTGGACGGGGTCAAGAATATCGCAGCGTCTTAAAATGAAATTGTGGATATGGTGACATGTTGGATGCATCCGACTGGAGAACGCACTTGAAAAGTACGTGTCGAGGAGGTCGCACGCAAGATTGGACCCAAAATCCCTATCCAAAAAGGGGGACAAATATTGGAGGACCGTATATCGGCAATGGGCGAGGGGCTGGCTGGTGGGCGTAGATGCCTCGCGAGAGTCGGCGATAGATGGTAATTTGTAGCTGTAAGGGTCCAAGACGTGAAATGTGGGTGATACATATGTCGACTGAACCACAGAAAAATCCTTGCCATCGTTGAAGAGGATGGCACGACCATCTGCGTCAGAAGAAAGGCTCAATCGCAACAGAGCCGCGGTGCTGTCTGGCGAGGAGACGGCAAGAGCCGCTGCATCTTCAGAACTCTTGGGAGTCTCGAACGGCAGCTTTTCTGGGTCAGAGAGACTGGCAGAGGGTGCAATGGTTTCTTCATCGTCGAGTGAAGGCCGTGGAGAGGCGATAGGGATCTTTGGAGGTTCTCCTGGTTGAGGAGGTGGTGCAGTCGAAGAGCCCGTCCACGAGACCGGTGGATTTCGCCGTTTCTGATCATAATGACATTCTTGCTTGAGCTGTTCGCACCTCGCACACGGAGTACTGCCCGTGCAGCGTATTTTCGATCGCCGGCAGTGATTGCAGGCCCGGAATTTCTCATGGATGATTCGGTGAAATGGACGTTGTTCGATGTGAGTGCCGTGAGTTTTCATATGGCGGCTTAAGCTATCGTTTCGTGAAAATGCCCGTCCACACTTGGGACACGGGGCAGAAGCAGGAGTCCTGCGGCGGCGGACTTTCTTCACGCCCATATTTTGATTCTGCATTTGGTTCTTCGTCGATTCATTCGTTCATTCAATCATTTGGGCGCCAGGTGTGTTAAGAGCACGTCGGAGGTCGACCTGCTCGCTCGATATGCAGAAAGTAGGGCCGGAGGTTGGGGAGCTTGAATGATACCAAATCGGCAAGTGATCCGACTGTTCATAGGAGCACGAATCTCGAATCTGAGAGCGCGATGGGAGGAGGTTCATGCAGGGAAATAGTAGTTAGTGGAGGTGGAGATGTGGGTGAACATGGAGGCAAGCCCCCCGGCTTTTAAAGAAAGCACCGCGAATTTGCCTCGTTTGGCGAAATCCTCGATCGATTCCCCCCGCTTCCCCATTTGCTCCTGACCATGTGGCCTGAATCGGTTGCAAGTCCACACGTGTCATGGCTGCCGAGCCGCTAGGAGAGCAAACCGTTACAGCATATGTCTGCTTGCACCCTCATCCCTTGATCGCTCTCAAAGCGATCACGTCGACATCAATCAACCAGTCAATTCAGTTAATTCCATCTCCAACGCTTCGGTATCGTTCTTGCCTGTCCACGGACTTGGCCAGTCTGGTAACATGCTTCGTGTGTGGTCTTCTGGCCTCGTCTTGGAGTCTGGAGGCGGCTTACAAGGGATCTTTAGAAATATCTGGCGATGTTAGGCCCACTAAGGCTGTGAGGCCAGGGCCATGCTTTGGGGCTCCATTAAACCTCGACGAATCTTTCTCTCTGTTCTCGTTCGGCATCCTGGCAGTGGCGGCCTACACTCGGGAAAAAGCCAAATGGTGAGTGCCGGGGTCGAAGAGTGGTCAGATGGAAGCTATCGAGCCACTTATAGGTTTGAGGGATACCTCCTGCATCTTATATGCCTTGTTCTAGACCTCCGCACCTAGCTAAGTCGATCCTTTTTCAACTGGAGTAAGATCTCACAGCCGTTTAGAACAAGGGTTCGCGCGATTCACGAACTGCTCCTGGCTATGAACGTTGCAGATGAGCCTGCTCCCTGAATTTGCTGGTCGTCCAGCTCCATGCCAGATGATGAAATATGCTGCACACAAAGATCCCAACGAAGCGAAACTTTGTCATCGTCCGTTAGGGTCAGCTCGGCAGCTCGGAGGACCCTTCCTGACCAACCGGCCATCCACCACCAAGAACGATCGAAGCGTCGTAAGAGTATCGCATAATGTGCAAATATCACCATGGCCATGCGCTCGTGGTTCCTTAGACGTGCCCAGAAAGATTCTCCAACAACACATGGCCATGCTACGGCCAGTCTTGCATCGTCAGGAGTGAGCATCGACCTTTGTAGCAAGTTTCGTAGATGCGCGATGGCCGCACGGTGGACCTCGTCTCCTGTTCGTGTGGGTAAGTGTGTAGAACGATCGACATCGGCAATGTGTCCGACCGCGTGTAACACCCAAATATCACGCGACAAATTCCCAGCCACCGCAGAAGTGGCAGGGAGGGGGCTGGACGCCGAAAATGGGCAAAGAGGCGAAAGGTATAAGAGCCTTCGAACCCTTAGATAGATAGACAGGTTTCAGTACATTACTATTCCACACCCTACCTTGTGCACTCGCAACGATTTATGATCCCTCTCCCTACACCTCGTAACAGATCCTTACCCTTCGTTGGTATCGTTGTTACACCGCGTTTTCGTGGATTGTAGCGGTATGGAGTTTGAAAAGAGATCGAGCACCGCACACGAGACCCAATACCTCCAAAATGCTGTCCAGGCAAAGACTCTCCCCACACACCGCCGGCGAAATGTACACCCATATGGTGAGCAAGGTAGCCAACGCGAACAGAATTGGAGAACTCTCGGCGGAGATAGAGCTTATCATGGTATTGAAGAGATGAAGGCCGCGGTCATGATGGTGAAGAGCCCGCATCTAATAAGTTGCCTCTTTCTTGGGCTCCAAGCGGGCGAGATGCAATGCGGCCACGGACAATAGCCCGTGCACGAGGAGCACATTGGAGCGTGCTTCGGCAGGAATAACTTTCTGCCACAGGTGCTGCTGGGACTCTCCGGGGAACGGCGGTAAAATGACTCATCAGTGTTAAATCCAATACATCGAGTAAGGGTGGCGGCGGGGGAATATTTGATGGTATGGGGACAGTCACATATGATGTTGCCGGTGAGGTTTCTTGTGAAACGGTTTGCGAGGTGGATAGGGAGGCCGCGGATGAATTATAGACACATTGCATACATGCTCGTATACAGTTCCTACAGGAAGGTCTGTCTTCGTCGCACTGTGGCAGCCCAGACGATCAGTGCGCACACCGCACTTCGCACTTTTGAATGAATCAAACAAACCTTCATTCGTCGAGCCTTGCATTGGTGGCGCCCAAAACGCGACTTTTTATGGAACCGGCGTGATGGCATATTGTGAGGAGATAAACTCGCTGATACTCCTCCATTATCTTGTGGCTCGTCGCAATCACAGCCTCGAGATCTTAAGTGCTGCAGAATCTCCTCCAAGAACTCGTAATCGTCCAGCTCAGAGCCAGGCAACAAACAATCAGGGGAGTCTGAAATAGAACCAGGCCAAGCCTCCTGCTGCCAGAGAAAAATGCTTAGTTCACTCGTTGTACGACAAACGACTACCGATGAACGAACAACCAATCACGCCCCCAATCTCACTTTGATGGATATCAGGATCAAATTCGATCAAGGTACGAATCAATGTGCGCAGTGCGTTTTCCACGAATATACGTAGGTCTTCCAGGATGGGATACCGTGACCATTGTGTGTATATATAGCGGTTGTGGACGAACCCTTTCTCCTTCTCTTCCGCACATGGTTCAGGTACCAATACACATTTCTTCCTCGATATTCGCATATACAACACCACGACACACGTCCTTGCAGTCGCAATGGAAAATTGCACTGAAATCAACCCCTCCTGCCCAGTCGAGCAAACAACCTACGGTTACTACCCCAACTTGGCAGGCAACGCCATCTTTCTTTGCCGGTTGCGCCGTTGCACAGGTCGTTCTCGGCGTCATGTATCGATTCAAAGCATACACCATCCTCATCTTCCTCGGCTGCACAGGCGAGGTAGTAGGGTACATTAGGCAGCTCATCATGCACGCCAACCCTTGGAACAAGGACGGACTCATCATGCAGATCCTTCTCCTTATCGTCTCCCCCTCATTTCTAGCCGCTGGCCTCTCCCTCACTCTCAAGCACCCGATCCCGCATTTCGGTCCAGATTATTCGAGGTTGAAGCCGGCTCTCTATACATAGATCTTTATAACCGCCGACACACTAAACTTCGTTACGCGGCTAGCGGGAGGAGGTGTTCAGGCGTCGTCCTCAGATGGAAAGGACTCCCAAAGCACGGACGATATCGGTAACAAAATCATGGTGGCAGGCATCGTTTTCCAGGCAGTCACCATGGGTATCTGTGCTTTGCTGGCCGCAGAGTATGCATACTGACTATACAACCACCACAGGAGCCCAGGATATTCTCGCCCACCGCACTCTTCACGAAATCGGAACGCATTCACGTTTTATTTGGCATGTACGACAAGCGCGTTTGTGTGTATTCTGATCCGTTGCATTTATCGGTACGTTGAAATCATCAAATGAATTGCTTCTGCTGATGAGGAACGAAGCCGAGCTCATGATCCTGGATGGGGCGTACTTATTACCCGCTAGAGACACATTCCTCCAAGAATTCTAGCCATGTACGCAGAATGATTGCGCTTGCAGCAATTCTCATGACGGTCGCTTATCCGGGCGTATACAGTATTTCCCCGAGATGAACCCTCATCAGCAGGCCAAGCTTCGTGGTCATAAATTTGGATCGAGCAAAGACCTTGATGCTAGAAGAACTCGCGGATGGAGTACAAAGCGCAAGGCAATGATCCATAACAACCCATTGATTTTCATAAGGCAAGTGGTGGTCCGTTCGTTGAAGGACTAGTAGAGTTGGGCGAAAAGGGGGAAGATTGTATTCAAAAACGTCCTCATCGTCAGGACAGTGCTCTGGACGAGAACAGGAACTGGGCAACAGAGCCATATTTATATCTGCGGAATATCCATGCGAAGGAAGAAACAGTGATCGGCGACAAACTGGGTTACTAGATGGGATAAGATAGGACGTTGGTTGTAAGAACGAGGGCATTCTGTTTGGGATAAGATAGAATATTGGTCATGAGCACGAGAGTTGTTCTGTTTGGGATAAGATAGAACATTGGTCATGAGTACGAGGGGCGTTCTGTTTGGATGGATCTACTACGATCATAGAACTCCTCAGCTACTCTCCCTCTTTAGAGCAACCGATCCCACACAGCAGACGCTGCTCTTCCCATACCTTTCCTCTAACCTCAGCCACACTGACACCCCAATCCGAGCGTATCGCGCCTTAATGATGCCGTGTTGGGAATAATGATCCTACGCACGTTTAAACACAGAGGGAAAGGCACAACATTCCGGCAGGCACGAGGTCTGGCCGTATACATCAAGCCATGGGAGGTCCTCGGTCCATGTGGCTCATTGTCAAGACTCAGAGACTTGACTTCGACGCCAGTGACGCCGTCGAGACATATGTCCCCTTCTTCTGAATTGTCTTGTTCCTATAGGTATGTCCCTGTACTCTTCTAGCGGTGCATACGACACTTGTCCGGACACGACGGGGAAGAATGATCGGATGTACCAACATGAGGTTTCCATCATTCTGGTATTTTCAGGCTTGGACTTGCGAATCAACCCCCAGGTCATCGAGTCCTCTTCAGGGGCACGATAAAAACATCTCCTGTCATTCTGGACAAGTCAACAACGGCTTCTGAACACGAGCACATGCGAAAATCGGTGGGCTTCTTTGCTCCTATAATCATCCAGCTTGAAAAACGGGGTAAGCATCCTTTTGTCCTTGCTCAGCGTTGTGCTCCGTTTTGCGAGCGAGATAAGTCCTAGTGTCCATATAACTGGGAAGAATAGGATCGCAATTGTAGCTCGGTCGAGCGCTGGGTGATGGCGAACTTGTGGAATCAGCTTAATATGCCGGCCCCTCCATTGGGCTCTGACTGGCCGATGATGGTGTATTCGTGGCCTTAAGAATGCCGTCTGGCTGAAAGTTGTCCTGTTGATGGCGGTCCGAAATTCCGTAGCGTGCCCTGTCAAGGGTCTTTGCATCTGAGGACACGAAAGATTTGGTGCCGTTTTCCTTATCTGCGACAGATAGACGAAAAGCGGAGCTAGGGGACCAACGTTGAATTTGGTACTATTATTCAAGGTCTAAGAAATCTCTGGACGGAGCTACATGCCTGTTGGTTCATGTACAGACTTCTCATTGACATCTTCCCGTGCCGCTCGCCAAATTCTACCTGTTCATCCATCCTGGCCAGTCTTCTGTTTGGTTCTCGACGGTCGTCCAAATCAAAGGGAACAGGAACATCAGCCCATCTTAACACGCCTGGATTGGAGGATCATCTCTGTAAGCAGTTGTCTTCCCGAGCCATTCATAGGGCTTGGTCCCTCGAATGAGACTGTGCTCAAGCAGTCTTGACTTGCTCCTCGACGGCCTTTTCACCGGCAATTTCGACGTGGGTACCGTGATCAATAGAGTGAGACTTTTGAATGATATCGTCCACCGTATAGTGCTTCTCACGGGCGACATCAACCATTCTATCCAACCTGGACTGGCCAGGCTTGGTATGCCATGGTTTTGGTCCACCGTGGGAAAACATTTCTTCAATTTCCTCGAGTGATTTGTTGCAGGTCTCTGGATAGGTGAAGTAGAACTGGATAGCTGCCAGCACACACATGCAACCAAAAACAATGAACATTCCCCATTTGATGTTTTGGAACCCAGGTGGAATATAAAGACCCAAGGCGAAGTTGAACAGCCAATTGCCCAGAGCAGCAATACCCATGCCCGTCGCACGGGTTTCCAAGCTCCAGACTTCGGCGGCGTAGACCCAAGCGACGGGAGCCAAGGTCAAGGCATAAACAATGATCAGGAGGTAGGAGAATGCAATCACGGTGTTGGCTTTGGAACTGTCGGACCAGGTCAGTCTCGAATTTATTTTAGATTGATGGGGAAAGACTGACCCTTCCACTTTGATCAGGACATTTTTGTTACCACCGACACCTTCCGGAACACTTTCGCCCGCAGACAGAATGCCACCGACGACAAAATGGCATGCACCCATGGCAAGGGCTCCATAGATGAGAAGAGGCCTTCGGCCCGTCTTGTCGATGTAGAAGAACATGATCGTGGTGAAAACAATGAACAGCGCGTACTGCACACCCGAGGCAATGAGGTTGATGTTGCCCGTCAGGCCTGCCATCATGAAGATGTAAACGACATACTGTGAAAGATGTCAGGAAGCTCACATCCCACGGCTGTCCGGGGACAACTCACGTATGTCATGACATTAGCACCGCTATTCTGTTGCCACATCTGGACGGTGAAGCCGGTCAAGGTCCGCTTCCACATGCCGTTGTAGACAAACTTGCGCCAACCTTGGGCAGCTGCTCGTTCAGCAACCAGAGTTTCCGTAATTTCCTGCCACTCGGCCACGACCAGGGGGTCACTTTGGTTTCCATTGGCCTGAATCTTGGCCAGTGTTCGGATGGCCTCATCGACTCGGTCGACTTTGGCAAGCCATCGGGGAGATCTTGGAAGGAATGGCAGTCCGCACATGAGGAAGACACAAGGCACAAATTGGATCCCCCAAGCGGTCCGGAAAGAGGCCGGACCATCGATGAAGCTGCATCCGTAGCCGATAAAGTACATGATCAAAATACCCCATTCTGCAGACAAGTTCGTTCAGGCATGGCCGAGGGCGATCTGGGTGAGAATAGCTTACCGATTGCAAGTTGCTGGATGATAATGATAGCTCCACGCTTCTCCTTGCGAGAGATTTCTGCAAGGTACACCGGCACTTGAGAGCTGGTGATGCCCACAGTCACTCCGTTAAGGACACGGCCAGCAATGAGAGAGCCGATACCGTTTGTTCCTGTCTGCACAGCTGTGCCGACTAACCACCACAGGCAGGCGAACATGATCGAGTCACGTCGGCCAATCTTGTTGGATACCGGCCCCGCGATGATCGAGCCCACAACGGATCCCGCAGCAAGGGCTGAACCGATTGCGCCTTGAGTCACACCGGCAGGGTTGTCGAAGAAACTATTGTATTGCTTGGTTCCAATGATGGCTGACATGGACGAGATGTCGAAACCGAACAACATGCCGCCCACGGTGGCAATGAAAGCCACAAAGTAGGTGTTGTAAATCTTGGGGAACTTGATCAGAGCCATCTTTGCTTCTATGAGGTTACCACGCGCAGTAACAAGAGAGGAGAAGGTCAACCAAGGACAAAAGAGAGGCGAGAGTGGAGCCACGAGCAGGGTGAAAAACGTGAATTTATATCCTTCCAGTTTCTTGATCACCCGCAAGTCTGGAGATGGTCCTTGGAAGGTTTGTGGAGGACTAGGACATGTATCCACAGTCTGGAAAAGGGAAGGATTTTCACCAATGGGAGGATTCGCCCTCAAGAACAGCCTCTCCTGGGTGAGGTTACAGTCAAGACGGGTGGTCTATGCCCGAACCTTGCAGTGGATATACCAAGCAAGCAACGGAGGATACCTGTTCTGCTTAGTGTGTGAGGGTTGTTGACATCTCAACTTCCGAACGAGAGGATATCTGACTTGTGGAGGGAGTGCAGGGCCACCGGCAAGATGCCTCAAATGGTTAGACTTCCGGTGTAATATCTTGTGGGGAAAACGGAGAATGGATCAGCAGAATTTTGTGTGGTGACTCTTTCGGTGGACAATTGTCCGTCGCTCGAAAAGGCCGGGTTTATTAAAAGCTTATTTGTCGTCAGCACTCGGTATCGATGGTATGATGTTGGAATATTCTGCAACACGAGTTCGGCAAAGAGCCGAATGTTTGTGGAGGTGGTGAAACCAGCCACTTCCTCTGGGTGAGTCTGTTACTCGACACGCCACCTGACTGAGCAAGTTCAGACACATTTTGGTGTAAACTTGTAAAATCCAGATTCTTGCCGACCATCGCCCTCTGCATCGCAATAAAAGGTGCTATACGCTTTTCGACACGGTATAAGATTGTCCTTCGAAATCGTGGGAGCAAGACATCTTAGGTGGGTAGATGTGGACGGGGAGATGTTGAGATCCAAATAGGGAGGGCCAATGGCTCGTGGAATAGTGAATCATGCGGTCAAGCAGGCCGGATCAGGGAAAAACAACGATAGGACAAACTTGAACCAACCAGTGGCAGAGTGATAGAAGTGTGAAGGCCACCTCGGCGCTGGGATATCGTAGTGGTGGAATCGCACGTGACATGACCTCCTCGGGACCTTTTCCCCGCCGGCGCAGCTTCCTTCGGTTTGCGGGGAGAATGTCCTACGGAAAGATGTCTCTACGCATTTCCTCCTGGCCTTTGTATGCGTGGTTACAATCACGAGATAGGTGAATGAATGACCCAAGCTTCCCTCCGCCCTGAATATACTCCCCGAGAAGGAAAACAATCGTTTGAAACGAGACGGGATAGCGGCGATACCAATTGATGAAGCTAGACAAACGTTGCGAACCTTGGGTGAGCAATCCAGATGGCTGATCCGTATTCTCCTGGAAAAGAAAAGAAGGCCCTCCCAAGCCCGTTAGGCAAGCGATCTTCGTACTGGGCAGCGGCGGCCATATCACACCGGTCTGATTCTGGGACGCAAAACAAGCAATACGTCAAGCCGGAAGAAGAGATGTGCGCTGAAAGTACGATGGCGCTGAATCGTTGATAAGTGCTTTTGGGATATTTTTTGACATTTGCCTTTACCACATTTGTTGACTGATACCCAAGTAGACAAAGGTGAAGAGAGCGAGGACGTATGCACAACGCCGGTCAAGCTCAACTCGCATTTGCTTCATTTCAGCCGACAACACCCCATCCTCTCACTCAAAGATTGTCGAGATTCGGGATACCCCTAGGTCCAATCTCAACCCGACGCTTCACATCGACTTCAGACTCCCCTTTCTTGATTCTAGCGATGATCTCCTCCGGATCAAAATCCGTGCCGATTGGATTCTCCGCGAACTCCTTTGACCCCATGAAAGCGTTCGCCTCTTCGGTGGTATCGAAGTTGTCGACTTGCGTCTCGATTTTGTTCCCATCGGGGTCCTTGTAATACAATGAAGTGGTGGGTCCGTGGTTCACGCACCAGATGGGTTCAACGCCCCTGGCTTTGCGCTGGCGATACGACATCAGCAGATCCGACAGCGTCGGGAATGTAAACGCAATATGCTCCAGGCCTGAACTGGTGATTTGTTTGGGCCCCGTGCCGGGAAGCCGGACGAGGGCCAGACGGTGATGTTCTTCATCGTAGGTGATGAAGCTGATCACATCGTTACCGTATGTGACTTTGCCGCCGAGAAAAGTGGTGTAGAAATCCACCATCTCCTGGAAGTTGGCGGTGCGCAAAACCACATGGGCAAGTTTGCATGGACTGATCACCTTGTCGCGGGGGGCGTCGAAGTCTGTTGGAGGTAAGGAACCCATGGTGATAAATCGTGAATACAGTATTGAGGATTGATCGTGGGGCAGGAATCAAGCTTGCTCAATGCGCGATGTTGGAGACTGCACAGTGAAGTTGATCAAAGATGGGCCACCGACCCAGGCCTTCATATAATTGCGAGACCACGTGCATCTCTGATCTCTCTTTACGTCGTTTAAGCTGACATTACCGGACGCCCGTTGTTCTAAGTTCACCGTTGGTCCGACACCCCGGCCCTCATTTCTTGGTTCCTCGTATTTGGCAATTCCTATTTCCCCAACGGATCGACCGTCCAAGCACAGGGTCGAAGAGAGCGGCGTCTCGAACGACAACTTCAGCAGCAGGTACAGAACTCACTCCCTACCATCCAGGCGTCCTCGGTCTGAGATCTGGAAAACACGCCTTCCGATCCGACATGGTAGCACAGAGCTTCGCAAACTGCGCGGCGCCCCTGGACGCGGCAAAGACCGGGTTCTCGCTCACGAACTGCACTTGATGCTCTCTATCGTCGTTGGACTGGCGGGCGAGCACCTCTTCCTTTAGCAGGGCAGCGAATTGTGCGTGGTGCGCGTTTTCGCCGTACGAGATCACACGGCCTAGCTCGTGGCCACGTGTCAAGTATGAGTCTAGTGCGGTGCGCAGAGCGTCGCGGACGGTCGTCCAGTAGGGTGCCGGCGGTGGGCAATCGGTGTTGGAGTCAAAGTCGAAGGCAGAGTTCGTGGTTAGTGGTTGTGATTGCATACACCGAGAGAGCCCGAGGCTGAAGTTGGCGATACCTTCTACGCCGGAGAAGTGTTGTGCGGAGCCGAACGGCCCAACATACGCTGTCAGGGCGGTGTTCGTATACAGGACCGAGAAGAGATTATCGTCCCAAGGTACGGACTCGATACCGACAATCTCTTCGCGATTGATGCCAAGCGCGTTCCTGTTCTTGTTCGGGCTCTGTCCTACCATTGAAGACGGATCAGGGAAACCGATCCCATTTCCCGCCATGGCCGTATTGATCTCCGACACTGGCCACTGCAACGCATCGCCTGATCGAAACATATATCCTGGGAGCGTGACGAGTTGGATCTTGACGTACTCGGCCGCGTCAATCAGGTCCTGGAGGTACAGCGCTGGGAGGTTCGGGACCGTGACAAAGGCGACCTGCAACGAGTCTTGGGATGCGGATCTGAGGAAGGCATCGGTTTCGAATTTCAGCTGCCCTAGCACAGATGCTAGAGCCTCGACGTCGGAAGAGGCGGGCAGACCGCATCGTTTGTAGAAGTACCGGCGCCATTGTCGGCGGAGGTCGCCAGTTTGGGCGGAGCAGCCGTAGTATGGCGGACTAATGATGTGAAGAAAAGAAAGATTGTCAGCCGCGGTATTATTTTGAGTTAGTGTTCTATCCAGTTTTCTTCATACGTGGGATGTGTGGAAGACTTAAGAGACAATCGAGCAAGAAGGCTGTTGTATTCGGATGGACCTTCGACTCGAGCCACGTCGATAATGGTCCCGTTGTAGAAGGCAACGGAAGCCGTGCTGTTAATTAGTCAATTATCAGCAGATTTCCGAGAAAGCATCCCGCAAAATGGGGGTTGAGCTCGATTTCTCACCCGTAGCCAGCTGTCAAGTCAAAGCCCACGGCAAAGGAATTGTTCGTAAAATCATCCCAGCTTTTCGGTTGCGGGTAGGGTGGGTTGAAAGGGGCCCAGCAAGTCAGTTCCATAGCCCACCAGAGGCAGCCGGCAACGAACATAAAGGCGACGATTGCTAGCACGGAGAAGATGGAGCAAACGATTATTCTTCGGTTGACTCTTTTTCTGCCTCGAGCTTGTAGCAATTCTTCCGCGTTCCCGTCGGCCGGCCTGGGTTCCCAGGTTCCATATGATCGGGTGGTAGTGCGTGGCATCGTGGTGAGTCGGTAAGAGCTGAGAGGAGGTGGTGTTGGCCTGGTAGGCCGTCTGCCGGGGCGAGGAGAAGGCATCGAGCGCTGAAAATTGGGGTCGTTTGATCTCTGGAGATGAGGTGAGGTTGAGATGAAGGTTGAAGTTGAGGTTCATGTTGTGAGGCTGCCTAATGGCTCTGCGTGCCGCCCCATGTGGACGGCCGGTATGTACATGGTACTTCTCCGACCCATCGCCAACACATCCTCGTGGAAAGACCAGGGTCGAGGTCTGGCCATTGGGGCCACAAGTTTCGCCAGTTGGATCGCGTAATTCGTATTCGAGATCCGGAACATTCATTCATGGTCCGAAACAATGGCAGCCTGACCGCTGATAGCATCAGAAAACTCAGAATCCCTGAGTGAAGTGGGTTAATGTTTAATGTCCTGTAGGGTTAGACTCTGTCGAGAGGACCTGTTAAATCTACAACCACCCGGCTGTATATACGCATGTGCATCGCTACCTATGCTCACTCCAATTGGCTATGGCCGTTTAGGCTGGTCTTGAACAACCAGCCCAATGCCTCCAAGATTATAGGTGGGGAAATTTGCCATGTCGCTAGCCTAAGGGCATGGAGGCCTTTATTATTTGCGCATTCACCAGCCAATCAAGAAATCGGTGGACTATCGTACTCCAAAGGGCTTCACAGTCAAATCCGAGAATGGCTACGATGTCGTTGTGCCTTGTTGTTGGCGACGTTCTTATCATATCGAAGTCCGCTAAAAGCTAGAGACAGTCCTCTGCCATCTCGCTCCGTCCCTCCACGGGCCATTCTCTTTCACATCTCTTGGATTGTCCAATTCTTTTCGGACAGCCGAACTTGCTGCCGTATGAAGGCTCCGATGCATCCGTGGGCGGGATATGCCAACAGCCCAATCGTAGCCGCTCTCGCTTTGGTCACCAAGCTCGCGGCCTCCTTGGTCAACCCATTTGCCACTTCCTTGGGACCCTCCTCTTGCTTTCATAAGTATACACGACGATGTCAGCGAGGGCCTCGTATATGACATGACCGAAAATCGTGTCTGCAACAGTGGTGCCACTTTTGAGGTCCATGACATTTTGACGAGGGGTGACCTTCTCACGGTCGGGTCGTGGAACAGCACGCAAAATCTCGGCTGCAGCGAGTGAGATATCAACCAAGGCGCCCTTTACGGGGCTCGTGAAAAGTCCCTCTGCTAGTCGCCGAGGCGACCGCCCTTGGCCTAGCACTCCCCTTTCTTGCTCCACCATCAAGTCTGCCACTGCCTCCTCACGTCCGTAATTGCCGGGGGATGAGGCGGAGAAATGACGGCGGCAGTGGAGGAGGAAGGAGGTGGCAAGGACGGAGAACTGACAGTATGAGAGACGGCTCTCATCAAGCAGGAAGCCCTCGCATTGTTGTTGTTCGTATGCCTAAGCAGCTCGTAAGGCCTCGAAAAGATATCAGCTGTCGTGCGACCCATTTGCGTAATGGTCGAAACAGATCCTGACAAGATCGCCGTAATAGGATCCCATCGCTGGTTGTCAACAACGATCAGGCTGGTTTCGTGTCTGTAGGATAGTTTAGTAAATGCTGCTGTCCTGAATCAGGCTACGTTGGCCCGACTTACAAGCTCGAGCCGATTTGGGGCTATCTTTCCATGAGAACTCAAGACGGAGGAGGCTGCCTTCTTCGACAAAAGTAGCTTTTTGTGATCGCCTTCGTACACCCGAGTAGCTGGTTGATCTGGCAACAGGTCGCATCGCAGATAGTGTAGAGGAAGGTTGGCGTGGAAATATTCCACAGACTCCTCGGTCCCGTTTCGATTGCGATTCTCCCGGAGATTTTGATGGCAGCGTCTGAGGATTGTGAATGTAAGCGAGAAGGAGATAGCCGCAGCAGGGTTCTGTGAAGTAATCTGTGAGAAAGGAATGGGACCTGGGGTTCACTCGTGAATCATTTTGGGTGGCTCTTACTCGCCGAAGAACCGTATTATCACCATTGGCTTTCCATGCCGCGGGTCGCAGGCCGTGATTCCTGCACCACCGTGATGCACGGCCGCTGTGACATGCTGGCAAAGCTGTTCGTGTGGACAGTCACCTTTGTAGAAGACGTCCGTATCACATGGACCGCCTAGTTTGCTCCAGCCCCGTGAGATAATTGCTCTGACACCAAGCGTTTGGACAGCCTTTCGGACCATGGCCACTATTCTTTCGGCGGCGTCAACGACGATGCTGCCGAAACCCCGTGTAGATGGTGGGGAACCCGCATGGAGGAATGCTTCTAGGTCCGCGGGCGACGTGTATGCCGGTGAGCCGCGGATGAAGAAGCCACCAATGTCTGACTTCGTAAGCATGCATACAAGATACGGCATGGTGAGAGGACGAACTTATCTTCGAATTGCAATCTGGAGGGGTGCAAACCAATGCTGGGGACCAACAGAATGTAAAGGAAATATTGAGTGTTTCGAACAGGCATGCTCCTTCAGTCATTGGACCGGTTCTAGGCAAAGTGGGCTTACTTCCGCCATTTGTTGATGATGCCCTCTAGTCTTCATTGTCGAGTCAGTCCTGTTTTACCCATTGCGGCCGGAGAAACTCACCCTTGCCATGCCATGAACTCCACGATGCTGGATGGGAGGTAGTTCGCCATAGTTCTGTCCGTTTTTGACTGCTTCAGGTTGGCCAGCGGATGTGCGAAGGCTTCCGTGCTGGTCTAGGCCATTGTGAACATCATATGGAGAGGAATCCCCTGCGCCGGCGCACAGTGGACATGTGCGAAACTGGGAGGGTTTGCAATGATGGCGTCCGCAACAAATGGATCCTTTGTACAGGGATCAGGCTCGACACACGATTTCCAGAATTCTTCCAGTTTATCCGCCATCATTTTCCGCTTGCGCTGGATATCTCCTGCCCGGATACTTTTGATACTTGATATTAGACCAGGATTCTTCACCATCTAAGCCATCAGCCCGGAGGGGTTCCACCATTAGGATAACACTGTAAGCCGGAATTGTGTGCGAATTCGCGAAAAGTATCGTGCATTGCGCGTCGCACTTCGGTGCCCGTGCTTTGGTAACTCATTGCCGAGCGCTGCGAACGGTTGAATATCCCCACGACTGCCAATGACCTGGATAACTATATTTAGTTTTGACATCAAAGCACGGGGTCGGGAAAATCATGGTTTTGGTGTTGCTTGACCCAAGTAAATCAATCTCGTGAGGCGACTACAAAGCTCCGGTCCAATAAAAATGTCAACAAATCCTTGATCTGTTCTGTCATATCCGGAACAAGAGAGGGAAGAAAAGAAAGAAGAGAATGCCACAATGGCAAAGGTTGACAGAAGTAGTCGGTGGTGTTGTTGTCGTTGTCCCAACCAGGCCTGGTAAGTGTCACGTGGCATGCTCATTTATTGCCGAACGTCGGCCATAGAGGTTTTTTTTTTTTTTTTTTTTTTTTTTTCCCTCCAGTGAACAGAAACCATACCATTAACACTAACTCCTTGTAATTTGAAGCCTAACCGGGACTCTCAATCACTTCCTCGAGCGGTGATGGCGGCTTGTCTCTCACAGATGAGTGGTCAGGGCCAGATTCATGTCTAATACCTTCGGTCATTCATTGCATCAATCATTGAAAGGTGTCTCGAGAAGATGATGACAAAGGAAGTGGACATCCATGAACACAGAGTCAAACACGCAGCCTTTGCCAAATGCCACTTCTCCTGTGTACTGCGTGAGTGTACCCATTTGCAGTTTATCCTGAAATCGGTTCAAATCGATAACCCCCCTCCTTTCTCAGCTCCTTTTGAGGCGCTGTCCATCACTAAAGTGATGGACATTAGAGCCTGACAAGGGATATTGTGAGACCATTGACTGACTCCTTGTCACTGCGTGGTCTTATCAGGACTTTTTCGCAGGTTGAAAACCCCCTAACAATGTCAGAATGGCCACGACAAGAGAGTCCGAGTTCTTGAGAGTGGGCGGGAACAATATCGTCAATGGGGATGGACAAGTAGCCACTCTGTGAGGGACATCGCTTGGCGGTTGGGCTATGGTAAGTGCATCGCGCAATCACATCCATAAATGTATGATGGTGTTGTTCTGATGACCATAACCAACATGGAGAGAACCTCATGAACGGATACCCGGGAACAGAGTCATCCATGGGGTCTGCCATGCTCGAAGTCTTGGGGCAGGATGATTACGATCCCCTCTTCGATCAGAGTCATGGAAGAGATCCTCGAAGGGGCTGTCGGCAAGTTAGAGAAACTGTTGATCTCATCCAGCACTGAATTTAGACACAAATGGCGCTTCCAACCCGTTATGAATCGAATCGAATTACAGCTTGTCAAATTCGCAGACAGTACCAGTAACAGTTCGACGAAAGAGCGGCAAACTAAAACGCTACCACGGAGCACCGGACGACTCATACTCACCAGGCACTCTAACACTGTTGGTTTTTTTTTTTTTTTTTTTTTCAAGCTTGGCCCCCGCCGATTTATCCCTCACGAGGCCTCTGGCACGAAGCGACCTTGTCACAAACAATCTCCTATCCGAGAGGGATTCGGTCATAATTTACGGCGACTGGTATAATGCTGATGATGGCCAGCAACGACGCCAAACATGGAGAATTCATAGGGGTCCGCACTCCCTGGCAAATGATAAGATACACCCAGCTTGGAGAAAAAGCAACGTATGCAGTGTAATATTATGTCCAAAAATAACGATTTACCCTGCCAGAAGGACATCCGAGATCCGGTACAGTCCTGATGCAACCCAATGATTCCGACTTCTCTGTGTTGCGACACTGAATTTGAGTGGACCATTGAAAGCGCACTGAAGTTACCGGGACGCCTCCGATTAAGAAGAACCCTACTACTCCGGCCCTTACAGCTTTTTTGGCAGCGGATGTTTGCTATGGGCACCGATTGGCTTAACGCACAAGAATGATAGACAATTTGACACCATTTACCATTTTCAATATACTCGAAACGATATCCAGTTCAGCTCCGCGAACATTGAGCTTTGATGCTGGAAAATTGTCCAGCTTTGCTTAACCATTGGTCCAGGTCTGCCACCTCCCCTGCTAGCACCTGTAAGGCCGCCAGGCGTCCTACGCTGCGCAACATCAATCATTAAAAGCTTATTATTAGGCTCTCTTTTCCTAACTTGAATTCCGATGAACACTTTCGCCAGACCCGACCCCCATTTAAGGCAATATTTGACTTCTTTGAAGACCACTGGCTTCGTTTGTGCAATGCAATATTGTGGATCGACGTCAATCAGCCTTGCGGGTGGACGACAACCAGGTTTCTGTCGTGTATGTTCCAGTGCTCGGTCAGAGACGACAAACTGTACGACATGACACTCCCGCTCAAACATCAGCCTGTTCCAAAACCATCCACTATCACCGTCGATTTACCCTGCGTTGTTTACAGACGTCCTCCAGCGTACCTCCAGTTGTCATGCAGCAATCCATCAAGTCCAAAAGCATCACCAAACGCGGTCGCGTGAAACGAAAGCATACCAAGGTCACCACGGGCTGCTTGACCTGCAAAAGCCGCCACCTCAAATGCGATGAAGGCGAGCCGAACTGCTTAAAGTGTACCCGCTCTGGGCGGCAGTGTGAAGGCTACGTGAGACGTAAAGCCTGGATTTTTAAACCCTCCCACTCTTCTTCGACGGACTCGGTCCCAGGAGCTGGTCCCTTGCTCAAGAGTCTCTCGGCCGATCTGGGGAAAACAACCCTTGAACAACGAGCATATCAATATTTCTTCCACGTGGCAGCCCCGTTGATCGCTTCGCATACCTTTACGTCGACTGCTCAAGAGTTCTGGCGCTATCATGCTCTTCAATATACTCATTCAGTCACCGCTGTTCGTCATCTGGCATTGGCCATCGCTGCAAGACAGGAAGCGGATGGCTTGTCCTCCACCCACCTCTCCCACTTTGCCACTAGACACTGCACCAAGGCGCTTTCGATACTAAATGCGTCCCAAGGAAATACCTCAACAGACACGTTGCTCATCTGCTGTGCCTTGCTCTCGGTCTATGAAAATCTAGACCCGGTCGCTCCAACCGCCGAATCTTTGTCACACATTATTCCTGGCCTCCGCATTCTCAACGGAAACGTCACTCAATCCCACCATAATCACAATTACGCCCTAATTGCCATCTCGACCATGTTCAAACAGGTCGAAACGGTCATTTCTACATTCAAAACTCCTTCCTTCATCCTTGGCGGGCGGACCATCAGCCCAGAAGCTCGGACAGCGCCTTCCCTGCCCGATGAATTCGACAGTCGTACCGCCATCCAGCAGGCCTTTTACGAAATTTATCGATGGCGATTTATATACAGTCTAAGTCATCAGGCTTGGACAGCCACTTGTTCCGGATTCCGTCAAGTGCTAAATCTTATGTTGACCTGGCATGGGCTGGTGCGCAAGTACATATCAGCTCTGAATCCCCACCAAAGTTCGGTGGAAATTCAACTCACCAAGGCCTTATTGGTGCAATTTCGCCTGCTGTATACTGCTCTTCACTTCTCCGTGCGAGATGACTTGCCTGAACATCAACACAATCGGCCTACCTTTGTCGACCTGTCCCGGCCTGATAAAATATATCTCTATCTACCCGTTGAGGCTGGTCTAGACGTTCGAGAACAGGATTGGCGGTCCACCGTTGGCGACGGTGGCAGGCAGCCCCGGATCTATCCCGAGGCTAGGATTCTTCAGTTACCCGATCGGCAAGGCTATATCCAACTCATCATGCGCGGGGCTTCTATACGCTTGGGATTAGACAAGATGAGTTCCAACACAAAGAGAGGATGAGCAAGCCCTATTTGCAAGAATACCACCAACTAGGATGACTATGACGCCGAATTCGATTGTAAATGGCGGTTTACTCCGTTGCTTGTTCGGATTCAAACGACTCTACCTATCCAGAAGTACCTGTACACGATATATATTTGAACAAGGTGCCCATCGTTGGTTGTCGTGGCAGAGTTCTGGAGCACGAATGGCAACATGGTAGAGGGGAGTCCAATTTGTTCCATATCCACCGTTCTATCCCACCGCTATTTGACATATGAATGTAGGAGGAGCTGCTTGAACGCGTGTTGGAGACGGACCACGATCCCGAGGAGTGTGCGCGTGTTTGAACACGAAACTTCCAATCACTGCGAATTTCGACCTTGTTAACCATATCCGCTGAATGATGGCGAAGGGCAGGGCAATCATCGCCGCGGGAACATTTTCCGGAGCAAGGAAGGTATCTGTCCGGAGACGAGAAAATATAATGGAGTATCTTCCATCGTGTGTAGTATGGAAGCTGTGATCTTTAACAAGGCGATTTCGGATTGACATCCGCGCCCAGGACGCTCTCACGAGAAGATTCATCTACGTCAGACTGGGACTGGAGCTTAAGCCCTTCCAACTGAAGGTCGATCCATAATTCCAAAACTCGGTCCCCCACAGGCCGTTGAAGAGGACTAGTAAGAAAGACACCCTGTCCTACTAATACTTCTAGTAGTGGTTGATGGACGTACGTTGAAGTCGGTATGCATACGACATGCCCATCAAACTACCCTCAGCCTCCTCAGATCGTCGGTGTATGGGCTTCTGCCTCCCCTGTTTCTGTTCCCGTTCCTGTATTGTCATTGTCCTCTCCTGTTCTCTGTTGAACATCCGACCTTTCGTCCTCTTCCTGATTCTCTGCACCGCGAGATACCAAACTCTGTCCATCGTTCAATTGCAGATTTGGCAAGAAGAAAGCCAGCACAACACACACCGCGCTCGTCCCCACCGCCGCGTACGTGGCATATCGCAGCACATCCGAATACGCCAAATTAATCGCGGTTCTTTGCGTCGTGCCCGGTGCAGGAATATCGGGACTCGTAATCGATTCAAAGACGGAATTGACAATTGCATCGGTCACCTGAGAACCGAGATGATGTCGCAAAGCATCTTTGAATGTGCCACTATAGATTCCGCCGGCGATGGAGTTGCCCACGCTCGCCCCGACAAATGTGGCAAGCAAAACGAGCGCTGTTACCTGTGGCATTTCCATGTGTGAGACCACGACTTGTGCACCAACTATGATTCCGATTTCAATAATGCCCGACCCCCAGCCCTGAATGGATTGGACGACGAAGAGCTCGGCCCAGGAGTTATCAGCGCCTCGCAGTCGTAACATTACGCCGAAGCCGATTAGTTTGATGACTGTCCCGATGACCATGAGCCATTTGTAGCGGCGGGTCTTGTACATGATTGCACCGGCAATGATGCCGATCAGGCATTGCCAGACGCCGTTGGTATACTGGAGGAACGTGGCGTCGCGAGGGCCCATGTCATGCGTGATGACGCTCCATGTGTACAGGTAGGTGTGTGTGACCTGGAAGCCTAATGTGTCCAGGAATCCGAGGGAGCTGCAGATGACAATCGAGAGGTTTTTGAAATACCGGGCGGGCAAGATAGGATGCGTCGCGACATAGCCTTCGTAGAACACTAGACCGACCAGGGTCACTGCGCCAACGACAATGAGAGCGATAACGTAGTCGGTGTCCCATCTGGACGGTGTCGTTCCGGCAAGAGAGAACGGAATAAGAAACATGGCGAATCCGGCGGCGAGGAGGAACGATCCACCCAGGTCGATTTGCGAGCAAAAGTCGCGAAGTGTCGTTTTGGTCGTGAGAATGACGCTCATTTTTTTCGCACGGTGCTGGTAGTAGAGGAGCGGTCCGACCAATGCTAGAGCGGCAACGGGCATGATGATGGCAAACATTCCTATCCCCCATCTCCAACCAATCCCACCCGGCTCAACGACGTCTTCGACAATAAATGCCGAGATCCACGGTGTTACCAGGAACGGGAAGAAACTGATCGCTATCGCAAACGCTCTCGATCTCATACTGGTGACATCGGCAATGATGATATCATTGAGTATATTCACGCCAGTCTGTCCGATGTTCGCAAAGATGAATCCGCCAGCATACACGCCAAAGCTGCTCGAGGACGCGCAGAGTATGTAGCCAAGCAAATAGCATAGGATGCAAAAGACGTATGCTTCGGCGCGGCCGATGACGTTGGAGATTTTGGCGATGGGTGGTTTGGAAACGGCGAAGACGATGTTACCGGCCACAGCGAGGGTTCCGAGGCCGGCGACGTTGTTGAAGTTGGACGCGGCGTAATTGCGGTAGTTGTAGAGAAGGGCATTGTCGAACTGGCTGGAGACGTTGGCATAAGTGGTTTGTGGTCTGGGTGAGAAGAGGTACTCACTAGACCAGCAGCATCATACAAATTCCGAGCCAGACGATAAGTCTGCCATGTCGACCCCAGATGAGTTGCATGGCTTCTGCCCGCGCTGCGCCACTAGGTATATTGGAGTCGGCGACGATGGCGCCCACTTTGGCCATTTCCATGTCCTCGTCCTCCTGTTGGGATTGTTTGCCTAGAAAGCGAGCAGGAGCAGTTTTAGTCGGCATCTCTTGATCCTGAGCAGAAGCTGAAGACTGTATCTCAATGACGGAAGCCATTATTGTTTTTATTCTTCCTCCACATCTGAAAAGCCCAGATCTCAGAGGGTGGCGGAGTGACAAAAGAGAGCATAGTTCGATTACATATACATGCCTTTGGACCTACCGCATTGATATAACGAGTGAGGGGGATTGATAAAGGCCAAAAAGGAACAAGAGCAGACCCTAATAGCCATTCATCCTAGAGAGGCCAGGTTGATAGGTCGCCGCATCAAGAACCTGGAGATGTAGTGGCAGGGATATGGAACCGTAACCAGCATAGCCGGCCACAACCACACCAAGTTCTTGAGTTTGATACCATATCCTGCCTAGAGGATTCATACGTCGTATTGGCGCGCATGCAGATAACGTCTCACAGGTCCTCAGTGGCTGTCGATGTCCAGGATATCGGGGTGTCGCCCGACACAAGGGTTGTCCGATAGCAATTGCAGTTTGGACTGTAACCTTGACGGGCCTGTCCAACGATAATCCATCACGCGGGCATGCCCGATCGCCGAAGCGGAGGGACGAAAGGTCAGCACCGCACTCGTTGAGACTGGGAGGGATGGCCACATTAGGTAGCAAATCCTTGCTCGGTAACGTGTCAAAGATGGGGGATTACCGCAGGAAATGGCCGTTAGGGGGATAGGCGAGATGAAGGTCCCCGACCCAGCGCAGGAAATGTCCACGTCCGTATTGGGGAAAAAAGCAAATGAGCATCTGCTGATTTGCAATTGATAATGAATTGATTTTGGTCTGCTGTAAATGTCGGTATGAGGGGCGCCCGACCTCTGTTTGGGCAGAAGAACCGAGTCAAGACGGCGCTATGGATGACAGTTGTCCGCTTATCGGTGGCTTGGGTTTGATGAGCCATGGCTTCTGGTTCAGTCTAACCAAGCTGGACACAGGTTTTGATAAGATATGAGTTGACGGACCTACAGAACATATATGTTTTCGATAAAACGTGGGCTGAATATCTGGGATGGTAAGACTGAGAGCCTCTCTCTGCGTCCAGGATCAGGCTGCGTATAGTGGGTCGATATATCGACAATATTCGAGGTTGTTTGAAACATGGAACCCAAGCTGGACCCTCAACAGCGGCAGCGGCAGCAACAGCCACATCCATGGAGAGCGTACGACCGATCAAAACTTTCTTCCCGCTTGCGAGTCGCTCTTGTTGCGGTTGCGATAATTGCGCTGTTACTACACAGTCTGGAGCGGCTGCTGCCTCCACAGTCAGGTATCCTTGTACCATCGGGTGACAAAGTCCACGACACTTCTCTATCACCCTTTCGATGGTCAAGTATCGAACCTTCCAAAGAACTGGAATACCACGACTGCTACGATGGCCTTCAATGTGCTCGACTTGATGTCCCCATGGACTATCACGCACCACCCGGCTCCCTTGATCGCGTCGCCCTCGCCATCATCCGAAAACCCGCCAAAGTCCCCGTCAGCGATCCTCGGTATGGGGGCGCCGTGCTCATCAATCCTGGCGGTCCCGGCGGTTCCGGCGTCGCAAAGCTCCTGTATCACGGCTCTCAGATCCAACAGGTCGTCGATTCCGACCGACCTGTCACTGCCCACTTTGCCCACGACTCTTCCGGCTCTGAAAAGTACTTCGACATCATCGGCTTTGACCCGCGAGGAATCAACCATAGCACGCCTCTTCTGACGTGTTTTCCGGATAATTTTGCCCGCCAGATCTGGAACATGCAAACTGAAGCGGAAGGGATCCTGGGCAGCTCAGAGGGGTCGTTGCGCATCAACTGGAGACGAGCAAGGGCGTTTGCAGATGGATGTTCGCGACGGCTGGAATCAGACCAGAACAACAACAATGCGACGAATTTCCTGGAACATGTCAATACCACGCCCGTGGCAAGAGATATGCTCGAGATCATCGAACGGCATGGACAATGGCGAGCGAAGCAGGGAAGCCAAGCTCAAGCGATACATGACATGATGCACGGTCATGATCCCAGCCAGCAAATCGTGGAACGAACGAAATGGCAACCAGGCGAAGAACAACTGCTTTACTGGGGCTATTCGTATGGGACCCTTCTCGGCGCGACATTCGTGGCGATGTACCCGGATAGAGTGTCTCGAGTCGTCCTTGACGGCGTGGTTGACGCGCAAGACTACTACAATGGGCCCTGGCTACAGAATCTCCACGACACCGACAAGATTCTCCACAAGATCATGGACTACTGCTCCGAAGCTGGACCCGGGCCCGAGGGATGTGCGTTCTGGAGACCTGGCGGTCCTCAAGCCATACTCGCCGCGTACGAGAAACTCCTGCACGACATCTGGGACGATCCCTTGTCGGTCGTGGGCAGCGACACGCGCGGCCCCGAAATCATCACCTGGACAGACCTCAAGATGCTGATCAGAGACGCGTTGTACCAGCCGGTCATGCTGGGTCCACTCATGGCGGAGCTCATGCAAGACGTCACCAATGGCACCGGGAGCTTGTTCGCCACGTACAAGCAATCCGCACGCAAACCGGCCTGTCGCTCTGCGCAGTGTGAAGTCGCGGGCCCGTTCTCCGAGGAGTGTGTCGCGCCGGATTGGAATGAGCTTGAGGCGACGTCGGCGGTCCTCTGTACGGATGCCCAAGATATCGGGAGTCTCACGGAAGACGAGTTTCAGGCCTATTGGCGTGTGTTGCAAGGCCAGAGCAGTGCGATGGGCGATTACTGGGCCCAAACGCGCTTGAGTTGCGCGGGATGGGCGACAAGCCCCAAATGGCGGTTCCACGGGCCTGTTGCGGCGAATAATACGGCTCATCCGGTATTGTGGATTGCGAATACTCTTGACACCGTGACACCGTTGCAGAGTGCGAAGAAGATGAATGAGCGCTTCCCCGGCAGTGTGCTCCTTCAGCAGGATGCGGAGGGCCATTGCTCGATCACGGCCCCGTCGCTGTGCACGGCGAAATCGGTAAGAAAGTACTTTCAAACGGGGACGTTACCGGAGCCGGGTACGGTGTGTAAGTCGGACGTGAAGCCATTTGGGGTGAAAAAGAAGACGACGCCGGAGGAGGATGGATTGGATATGAATATCAACAACCATGTGGGATGGAGCGAGGATGACGTCCGGCTTCTGAAGGCTTTGATGGAAATGGCTGAGACGGCAAGTTCAATCGGACGTTGGTGATTGAGACAAGCGAGAGGAAGAGATCGGATGAGAGAGGAAATCATTGGAATAGGCAAGGCCGGAGAGGGGATCCCGCGAAATACCCGGACCGCATCCAATTCGCCATCTGAATCGCGAACGACTGATGGATTTCATGTTTAGATCTCGAAAAGAGATTGGGGATTTGATGTTGAAAGACGACTTATTCATTTCTTGGTCCTATGAATTTTATCAGCCGGCAATCAATTTTTCCAGCCACATTGACAAAGTCCATCATGCTTGTTAGAATGAACCAGAGCCGCAAAGCTTTCAGCCTTACCAGCCTCCCGGCTTCGCTCTACCCTCCCCTTTATCCTTTCCCTCCCGCGGAATGCTCCTCAAATCCTCAATATGAGCATTCAGGAAATACCCTCGCAATTGCTCACTACTCATATCTCTCGACCCCGAGATCCGGCCCTGACAACTCCTCGTCCCGCACCTGCACTGGAACGGCTGGTTCATCACCCACTCGGTACTCGGGTAGAAGAAGGTCAACTCGTCGCCGGGGCTGAGGCCTTTGGGGTGTCCAGCCTCGTCGTGCCGTGTCGCCACGCGGATCTCGATCACCGGTTCGTCGCAGTCGGGAATGACGTGGAACTCGAGGCTCGGTTCGCAGCTGTGGTTGACGTACAGGAAGTCGCAGTTCAATTCGACGTGTTGGGTCTCGGAGACCTGGACGCTGGACCAGCGCTGGGTCGCTGTCAGAGTCATAGGTGGGCTGGTGAGGCGGGCCATGAGGGCTCCTGGGGCCAGTGTGACGACGGAGATGCTGTAGGATTCGAAGGAACCGGGTCGGCGGATCACGTTCATGACGGAGGGGTGCGTTGGTGATTGAAAGGCTGTCTCGGTGGACATGTTGTCAACGTATGGAAAGATGGAGGTCCGGTCGAGTCGAGAGGGGATGTTGGTTTGTCCTTAACGTGCTCGTCGGCTGTGGAAATGCAATGTTGATATGAATCCACTAAGATTTTGATGGAGTCGACCCGTTTCTTTATTCTTGAGGGGGGTGGAGGGGGAAGTCCAGATGGGATACTGACAGGGAAGCTGCTAGATATGGGTTCTAGTGAAAGATCTCGGGCGAGAAATTAGGAGAACCTCCTACCACGGCAGTTAGAGATTTCGAGGCCGAATTCGAACTTTTAAAGCGATCATGCGCGTTCATTCTCGGAGGTACCTAGGTATCTGTGATGAGTACCATTTATGTAAAGCGATTCTTTGTACAGCCCCAGTCCGAGGCTATGCTGAATTCAGCCCAGCCCGGCCCAGCCCGGCCCAGCCCGGCGTAGGGAACTAGAACTGCCAAATGGCAAGGCAGCCGTTGGTGAATTAGCACAATGGGCGTATCCCCACAGTTCGTGCGTGGACGAGTCCCCTTTCGTCCGCCGCCGCGGTTTGCCGAGGCCACGGGGAAACCACCTGCAGAGCGTGGGCATTGGCGGGGCAGGCTGAGAATCCGATACATGGGTCGGGCGAACCAGCAAGCTAGATGTAGGAGCATCTGAAGGACTAAACAAGGGGAAGAGGAATGAGAATAAGATGGCATATCTGATAATGAGGAGCCAGAAGGAGAATGGGGAAAGCACGTTGACTATGACCACGATAAGGGAAGAAGTCCCAAGTAGCCTTATAAGGCGTCAACACCATCATCAGTCGAGGAGAAGCGGAATGCTTCAACAGTCGATCCGAAGTACATCGAGTTGAGTGGATATTCACGTGACCTGGAAAAATTTTTTTTTTTTTTTTTTTTTTTCTCGCCCAGGAATTTGGTGCCCAAAGCCCATCTCGTTCTGTCCAACGAAGCGAGAATGGATTTTGGCTTCCGGGTGAGAACAGGATTCTCGGCCTTCCTGGAGTCATTCTTGTGATGGGCAACATACAGACAGCTAGATAGCCAGCCAGCCTTCTATCTCTTCGCCAGTATCACGACCACCAAAATCAATTCATCCTTTCATCCTAGAACCCTAAATCGCCACCACTGATCATATCCATATCGGCCCTGACTTCCCACACACTTCCACCAGCTTTGTCTGCACTGGCAACCCTCTGCTGGGTACTTGTCTCCCACCATCTCTTGGCCAAGTTACCATCAATGACGCCTCGACCCCCTATGCCATCAGTCTCGACCTGTCGATACGCCCGTGGATTCAAACTGCATGGGTGGAAGTCGAGCGTCGTCAGTAAGGTATTTTGCAACGTCGACAGACGACGGTATGCGGTCTCGGGTAGTGGAGTCAGCATGCATAGTGAGCCGGATTGCGTGCTTATCAGGATTCGCTGCATCGAGTCTGACGGTGGCGTCGAGACCAAGTCCATATCAAGGTCGGGATCCATCTTGGCCGGTAGCAATGTCATCGTCGTCGGCACGGCGCCCATGTTGAACGTGCTTCGAAGCAGTAATTTGGTGCCTCGTTCCGTCTTGGGATTCTCGGGATCATATTGCAAGACTCGTAGCAGCCCGTCATCGTCCGCCGAAATAATGTATAGTTGTTTGTCGTCGGGAAGAAATTCTGCTGCCATGACTGCGGGGTTGTCAAGATCTCGCCCCAGTATCTGCATCTTATACGGTTCTTCGGAGTATCCGACGAGCCAGAGGCCGGAGAACGCGTCGCCGAGAATGCACAAACCCGTTGCGGGGAGCTCTTTGGCGACATGGACGTAATATCGCATGTCGAGAAACGCCACGGGTAGAATAGACATGTCTTCTTTCAATCCTCGCACCATACACTTTTGGCCTTGGGCGGCGAGAACAAACCCTTGCGAACCCACACCACAGAGCGCACTCACCGCTCCACGGACGTCTTCCTTGGTGATTAATTTGAGCTTGAGATCGGTCTCCGGGATGTCAGGCTCCGGGACCACTTCGACCACGTCGAACAGATAAAGGTTTCCTCTCGTGGTAATGTTTTCGCCTTTTACGACGGCCGTTCCGACGACAATCAAGTCTTTCCGCTCGTGGGTCTCTTCGGAGACTTCCAGGTTCAGGCTCTTGACGCACAGGATTCGTTCACCGGCCGCAAAATGGTATTGACTGATGATGGAGTGGCTTTTGGAGCTGAGAAGTTTGAGAGTACTTTGACGTGTGGTGGGAAGGAATGTGGTGGCTTCATGGTGCCATTCCGGATGCCATTCGTCATCTTGAGGAAGTTGAAACGCCGTCGTATAGTTCGTCGCCAGAACGTATGCGTCGGTTGGTTCATAGTAAGCCAAGGCACTGATGTCCTGGGCCAGGGGCACTCTGTTCACCACCCAGTCTGACTGCCCTATTATTGTCGACTCGGGAAGTTCGGCAAAGCAAATATCATCTCTCTCATCGAGGAATGCCACTCCGTTTTGGCAGAAGTCTACATGGATACTGCTCATCGATTTGATATTGTCCGTGTTCATCTCATACACATGAGGCATGGTCGAGGCCTCTCGTAGGATAATGAGAGGGCGGGAGCCCGGAATAAATACCGAGCTGCGGCCGGAAAAATTGGGTATGATTTGCATGGGACGCATTGATGATTGCTCTCCTTCCTCCTCTTCTTGGTCGTCCGGAGTCTCGGCCGATTTGGTCATGACCTTTTTGAATTTAAAACTTCCTCCCACATCGGGAATGGCAAAAGGTTCGTAAAGAGCAATATCACCCGTCGTCGTTCGAACAACCAAATATGGCCGATGATCTGTTGCATTTCCCAGATTGACCAACAGCGCCTCGGCAAGGTCATCTTTGTTTCTCCAGTGCTTGGGCAACTGCAGATCTTGCATCAGGTAGGTAGGCAGGAATGGCAGACTCTGACACTGGAATATGCGAATGTCGATATTGGGGAGTGACAGCAAGTAAAAATGCCCTTCCGACGTTAGAGCCGTCAAGATTGGTCCCGGCGACGTCGTATTTCCGTAGAATCTCGAAGTTTGAAAGAAGTCTTGGTGATCCTGGTACAGGGATGCTGAGAGGATCATTTTCTTGTTCAGAGCTTCGGGAAGTTCCACTTCGTCCAGTTCACCGGCTTTGTCGGCCTTGAGCAGAGACATGATTCCATCATCTTTGATGACGAGGAGGTAGGGTTCGGCAAAGTGGGCCTTGACGGCCTTGCTCAGCTGACCCTCTTCTTCGTCCACGACGGGGAAGATTTGTGAAAGAGCAAATTTATCATCATAAACACGGATTTCTGTGGGCAGAACCTGAACGGTATGATTCGTCGCCTCCAACTTGGAGACCGAAATAGTCGATCCGGCCGATTCATCAAATTCCGAATCCGTCATCGAATCGACACCGCTGAGTCGGAACACCGAAGAGTATCCGACACCATCACTCGTGATCCGCGAGATGATGGCAAGGTCGTCGATGATCTCGTCTTTTCCATTGTCCCCCACCTGACTTTTACTGTTGGAGCTGAAGCACCACAGTCCGGTCGCATTCTCACATTTCATTCTTCTGGTCACGCGTGGCTCAAGTTTGCTCGATACGAATGCAAGTCCACCGGCAGCGCCCCTTCCATAGGCGATGGCCAGTTCACGGCCGTGGAGAGGAGGTAGATCGAGGGCCTCGGGATCATCACGCTTGCGCTTCCCCACATTTCCAAAGGCCATATCGTTGATCGGCGCTATGCAAGGGAGACGATCCGTCACGCGTAAGTTTGGACCACCGACGTCAGCGGCAGAAGAATGTCCATTAGGCTCATCCCAGACTTCGGCATAAAGATCGTCATCATCTTCGACTTCATCCTCGTCTTCGTCGTCTTCGACGCCTCTTCCACTCATGGGAAGCTGTAATCGAGAATTCGTTCTCTTCAATTGAGAAGATTTCTTGGCGGTGCTGATCACGATTGAATCATACTCTTCACTGCCAATGAATAAACGATTGGACCCGAGATATGCTGTGCAGGACGCGGTTCCCATAATCAGACTCGGTAATTGTGCTTCGTGAAGTCGGCGGAGAGCCATGCTGGAGACGGAACGACCGTCCATTCTGAATGTCAAAAGCGTGACCTCTCCGGTCTTTAAGACGACCAACATGTCACCACTGGCATTTCCCAAATGCTCGATTTGGCAGTTTTCCAATTTGAGCCGACATTCAGAATGATCAGCCATGGAGAAAGAGGATGCGTCTCGCGCAAATTCGTTGACCGCGATGGCACTGGATTTCCCGCCCTGGTCGATATGGATCAACTCGTTTCCTCCCACAAGGAGAGCACCACCGACGGGAAGAGGAAGAGCCATGACTCGGTAAAGATCATTGGGAAGTTTGGAGACCGACTGCAGCGTGGTTGACGCCTTTTGCTCCAGGTCCAAGGCATAGACGGCATATATTGTGACATCTCGACGTTCAGGGCTCATGTTGGATGAGCGCGCGAAGGTGGAGTAGAGGATGCCAATGGTGGGGTCCCGGTATTCGTGAAGGAAAGCCATATCCACGGGATGGAGTAAACCCGGATCCAGGACGGTGAGAGGCAAGACGAATGAAGGATGGAAAGGAGTCTCGTGACCATTGGGGTGAGCGTCTCTCAGCTTGGTGGGGGAATGTCGCGCCTTCTCTTCATCGTCGAGGTCATCAAAATCGTCCATGGCCAAATCATCTCCGATTTGATGGAAGGGAAGAATGGCAAGGTTACTGACACCAAAGTTGAAAGCAGCACATCTACTGGACGGGTCAATGGTCAAACGACTGACACAGTGGGCGTAATCAGGCTGCCAAGGAGCAGATGGAAGGTCATGGTGCTCGTAGTAATGTATTGACAGGGTAGATATGCTATGCAATGTAGGATCCCAATCGATGAGACTGAGTTTTGCATCTCGGAACGCCACAAGGATGGCATCTCCACCACTTTTGGAATCTTCGATCTTGACATTGCCCAAGGCGGTGACGGTGCCAGCAAGATTGTATTCCGCAACCAGGACGAGTTTTGTTTCTTGCCCCGGAATGGCCTGCCCCCACCGAAAGACTTGAAGCAGGGATGTGCGAGCAACTATCAAGTTTTCGGCTTTAGCTGAAGTGAAAGGCACCGACAGGGCATGAGTGACGCCGGAAGGCGGTAGAAGCTCTGTGTAGCACTGCATTTAGAGTTGTCGTGGATGTAAGAAGAGAGAGGACGGTCAAAACAAGCACAAGCGTCGCGCCATGCTCCGCGACAGCCACGAAGAACCGTATTCGACGCACCCAATCCGGACAAGCCAGATGATGTCAGATATGAGAGGTTGTCGATGCGAGTGGGACTTGTGTACGACCATCGAGATTGAGATGAGTTTCGAGCTCCAAGCCCCGAGGCGCGTCGAATTTGATATCTTGGCGTACACGTGACATTAACACGTGATATTGGCGTGACATGGGGACTTGAGACGATGACGAAAGGTTTGGATTGCGGGTGATGCAATCGACCACTCCCATTTTCTCCCTTCTCCGGACTTGTTGCGACCCTTCAAAGGGAGATGCTCTGGCAGCACTCATCGACCCGCTTGAATTTCTTCAAGAGTTCAACGTATGCAGCTCCTCCCACTGACTCGGATGGCTGACCCGGCCTTTTCTGCTATGGCATCTGCCGGGTATGTACACATTACTTTGATTTGGGTCGTCTATGCCATTGCCATCGTCCTCCTCTTGTCTATTACCTCCCTCTTTGTCTACGGGTACCAGACGCATCGAGAACGATCCGCCTTCGTCACTATTGTCTGCATTTTCAGCATCACCAGTCTCCTCGCGACCGTTCTCCTCCTACCGGTCGACGTGGCTTTAGTCTCGAGTACGACAAGTTCCAAGCTAGGCCAACGAAAGGATTGGGCCAGCCAAGACCAAGTCGACAAGATTACGTTCACTCTCCGCGTTGTCTACTACCTCCTCTACTCGCTCGACGCGCTGCTGTGCCTGCTCGTCATCCCTTTCACCTATTTCTGGTATGAAGAGTACGATGAGGTTGCTCAAGAGGAAGGATCCCAAACATTTGCTTCACGATTTGGGGCAGCATTCAAATATACCGTGGTCTTCATCTTCCTCTGCGTCGCCCTTTTCTTGGTCGGCTTCTTCGTCCCGGTTGCACGTCACCGCCAGGGAGCGCACTTCGACTTGGACTTTTTCAAGAAATTACTTGCCGAGAACCATGGCGAACGGGCGCTGACATTTGCCCTGGGTCTCTTGATCACCATCGGTATTCTGATTTACTGCTTTTACACAGCAGCGGGGCTCGCCCTGCTTCCACTCACCTTTATTAAGTCGACTCCTGGAATCTCGGCCCCGGCCCTTTCGGAGTCGACTGCGGCGCAATTGGAAAGCAATCAGGAAAGGCAGAGGCAACTCGAAGGTCGCGCACAGGGAAATCCCGATGGACTGTCCGCCAAGGATCAGCGAGAGCTGGAAGCTTTGGTCCGTGAAGAGCGCACCTTGCGTCGACACCAACGATTAGCTGCCGAAGCTTCGGGTGAGGATCAGGGCATCGTGGGAAAAATCTGGCTCAAGATCGAAGCGATTTTCCGTCCCATCAAGCTCATCGTGGGTGTTCTCCTGGTGATCATAGTTCTGTTGATCTTTGCCAGCATGCTCATCACCGGGATTGACAAAGCAAAGAATTCCATTTGCAAACGACATTGTGGCTACCTTCTTGCCCACATCAACATCTTCCAACCGATCAATTGGATCCTGGTCATATCCGCCAAAGTCTTTCCCATTGACTACGTGATCTTTCTCCTGCTCGTCATGCTCTTCTTTGGCGCCAGCATCGTCGGCATTGCCACTATTGGAATTCGCATTCTCTGGATCACCATCTTCAGAATCCGTAAAGCTCATACTTCACCACAAGCACTGCTCATCGCGACCGTCATGCTCACGCTCATGACGCTAGCCATCAACTACTCCATCGCAATGATGGTCGCCCCGCAATATGCTACTTTCGGTCCTCAGACATTCTGTGACCGTCCCCTCAAATACCCTGGCGAACAACCTGACTGTTCCAACCACACTCAGCACATTGTCCCCTGCACCGAGTCTACCGATAACCCAGCCGCCCAAAACGTATGCACGCCGTCAGTAGTCTCTACCTTCCTCAACCGTGTGACGGTAAACTTCCCCTTCTTCGGTGTTGTGGATTTCTGGGCCCAATTCGTTTTCTTGGGCATGTTCCTACTCGCCTTTGTCATACTATTGTTCCGCACACCCAAACTTTCGGACTCAGATGCGGACGATGACGCTCTTGAAGAAGAGGAGGAAGGTCTTTTGGCGAGTACAGGCCGCAGGTTTGATGCCACCTGGCAGGATATTACGGGACGAGTCAGCCGTTCTGGAAGGACAAATCAGGCGCGAGGGAGAGGAACGCGGCACGGAGCTAATGATGGTGATAATTAGCAGTATCAAATTGGACCATGGATCAATGGGGGGGCTATGGACGGCATACCACCGCTGCACGCGCATCGGACCTTTGGTTGGAAGCATCATGAATGACTTCGGTATGGAATTCTTGCCACTGGGCATTCGATTCTGGCTGTATCGTGTTATGCATAGGCGCTATGACAGTGAGGACACCAAAAATTTTTTTTTTTTTTTTTTTCAGGCTGCGCTCCTGGAACGCATATGTATGAATTCTGCGCATTGCGAGTGTTGTGTGGACGAATGCAAAAGTAAATGATAATAGCTGGATGCCAGGAGTCATGAATCAAGCTTGACCAAGCATGGCCAAGCTTTGCTCGCTCTCCTATTTCCTCAAGGCCACGAGGCGGGGGCACCGAACTGAAACGAGAGCCTAGCCGCCTTCGCAATGGCCAAATTTACACCGTCTTTTGCAGCTCGCAAATCCAGTGCAAATCAATTCTGGCCCCATGATACACAATCGGTGTCGCAGATCGCCTTTCTGTTTTGAGCTGACGCATCCGTCAAATTGATCCAATGGACCTGACTCATGCGGCCGGCCTCATTTACTTTCGATTGCTCCCCTGATCCATGACGAACTCGGTATCTCTTCGTTCGACCATTTGTGAAACTCAGACAGGCGATACGGGAGAAAAAGATAATTATAATTTAGGAAAGAAAATGCGTGAGATGACTCCTCAAAACACCCCGATCTATCGTCTGTTCCAACTTCAAGTGGGGGAAGACGCGTTGTCAGCCCTGCACCGCCTCCTCCGATACATACGAATCCCCCCGGTCTTGTCTCACACACATCAAACGTTCGACCTGTTGGAACACGCGACAATGGGAGGGAGGGGGAGGTGGAGTCAGGTATACCATACTTCCATTGGTGGCCCAACTGGTCGCAAAACGATTCTTATGACCCGTCTTTCTGTCGCCGGTCTCGTTTCTATTCCTCCGATGATACTTTCGACTCTTGGTTCCAAGTGCTTGTCGTGCTTGTCGTGCTTATCTTGACGTCTTTAGTGCCGCTGGCGGCGTATACTTCTCGCTGGGTGCTCTTGGGCATCTACACAAACAGTTAAGAATTATCTACAATACGACCTCCTTCAGGCCTCGATATCGCCGACGATGAGAATATCGTTCCTCCTATGGACGCCGCTCACGGCAGCCATCAACCTCGACCTCAACACCGCGAGTTCAATAAGTTCCGTCACCTCAACTATTGCCTACGACATGATGACTGTCTACACAGGAAATCAAACAGGCCAAGTTCCGGGCTTGCTTCCAGGTTCCCTGAGTTGTGATCCGAATGTCCTTGGAACATATTGTTGGTGGGAAGCAGGTGCCATGTGGGGAGCATTAATCAACTACTGGCAGTACACCAATGACACGACGTACAATGCAGTCGTTTCCGAGGCCCTCCAATTCCAAAGAGGGCCGGACAATAACTACAATCCTTCTAATCAATCGAAAAGCATGGGTGTCGATGACCAAGTCTTTTGGGCTTTCTCCGCGTTGGATGCAGTAGAATCCAACTTTCCCGAGGCCGGGGGTGATAATCCTTCTTGGCTTTCACTGGCGCAGGCTGTGTTCAATTTCCAAACAGGTCTCTGGGACACCGCAACTTGCGGGGGCGGATTTAGGTGGCAAGTGTTCTCGTTCAATGCTGGTTTCAATCTGAAGAATTCGATTTCCAATGGCGGAAACTTCCAGTTGTCGGCCAGATTAGCCTACATTACGGGAAATCAAAGTTATGCGGACTGGGCGACCCAGGTGTGGGATTGGATGGAGCAAAGCCCTCTCTTGCAGATGGACAATTCTAGTGGCATCTTCTACATCTGGGATAACACCGATACCGACAACAACTGCTCCAACGTTGCCAACTACGTGTGGACTTACAACTACGGAACTATGCTCTCAGGCGCGGCATACATGTACAATTTCACCAACGGAAGCGCTCTCTGGCTGGATCGTGTCGAGACAATCCTCAGCAGTGCCTACTCATTATTCTTCCCCCAGAAATATGGAGGCAACGTCATGTACGAGCTGGAATGTGAGGAGGCTAAAACCTGCGATGAAGATCAAAAGAGTTTCAAAGCATATCTTGCAAGATGGATGGCAATTACGAGTTTACTCGTCCCCAAGACCGCGGATGGAATCAAACCGAAACTGGAGGCCAGTGCCAACGGCGCCGCAGGTCAGTGTGATGGAGGGAGCAATGGACGACAATGTGGTATGCAATGGTGGACCACTACTTGGGATGGAACGAATGGTGTTGGTCAACAGGTAAGGATTACTCCGGGAAGAATGAACACCGATCAGAGATTGCTCACACATTACATGCAGATGGGCGCTTTATCAGTCATCGGGGCGAATCTGATCGACGAAAGCATGAGGCCTCTTACTCTAAGAACAGGAGCTAAATCACAGAGTGATCCCAATGCTGGGTCCACAGCTCCTAGTCTTCCACGTGTCAACGAAGAACCCATCACTACAAAAGACAAAGCGGGAGCTGCTATTTTGACTGTCTTGATGGCCGTATCGATTATCGGGGGAGCCATATGGCTAATGCGATGAAAATTCCAGTTCTTTGGTGTGATCGCTGTCTTTGGTATACCCAACGGCGACGGGCAGAGCAACGTGATGAAAATTTGTCCTCTGGCGATGGTCAAACAACATGAGAGACGGCTCAGAATGCCGCCTGGATATATACAGCAAAGGCAAGGGTTTGGGCCAAGAGCATGGGCGGTTGAATTGAGCTGACCTTGCACACTCGGCTGTTCCGAGGAGGAGACAGCACCACATGCACATACGAAGAGTGTTTGCAGACTGCTGATATTTCGACGGGAACTGTCTGGATGTATTGGTATGGAATTCTTCACGTCGACATACCTTGCCATCTGAATGGTTTGGCAATTGATAAAAGCCAGTCCTGTAGCAAAACCCTGGATGCTGCTCTCGTCATCGCCGATTATCGGGTATCTCGCCATTTCTCTTGGTTATCTTGGGCCTCTCTTGAGGATTCCTGATAAATGGACCGAGTCAATAGCCAGCATTTGGCCTGTCTCTCCTTAAAGCAGCATGTGATCGGAACGCATACTTCAATGGCGCGCCGCTTTTACTTTTTGCATCGCCTGAAACATTTATTGAATCACAAGCACCTCACCCAACGACAGCCTCGCCTGTGAGGTGAACAAAATAAAGAGAGCACAGACAATGTAGGAAAGTGCGACCACCCGCCACGGTCTAGAAAATCCAGTCGGTCTCCCATCTTTGCGAGGCCGGCGTAAATGCAAAGACTTGACCTCACAGCCTCGCGCTGGGCGAGTCCCGAAGTGCGTCGAGAGCGAGAATTTCAAAATCATATGAGAACTCCATCACCACGTAAACCAAACTCCAGTACCCCAGATCCAGCCCTCAACCAAACATCCATCCCACCCTCGAGATCCACCGCTGCGCAATCTTTCTCATCCCCAGCACCACCACTTAGCTCCGCTCAACGCCTCTATGTGACTCGTCAAGCAGAATTGCAGCGCTTCCGCCGACTGTTCCGACGCCTAGCATGGAAAGCAAACAGTTTAACGCACTGGTCACATCGGGCATTAAATTTGGCCCAAGAACATCAATCTCAATTTCACTCTCAGAATCATCCCGACCCCCCACCCCACGCCCACCCAGTTAGCGGCCATGGTTATCCAGACCCGAGCCCCAGAGCCTCGTTGGGTCGATACGAGATGATCATCGACCCCGTTGAAGCCGAGCGACAATTCAAGATTGACTTCTACGAGTTCTACACTCTCTTAGAACGTGGACTAGTCTGTCTACTTGGCGTCTGGGGAATTGTTATCACTTCCACCGCTCCTACAAATACGACGGGACAAATCCCTCCTGCATATTCTACGAATCCTCAGAAGCAAGCGAGTAGAATGCCGGAACCTATCATCGGCGACTCCCGCACTTTCCACGGCGCATCACATCGATTTCATGCCAATGTTCTCGACGCGCTTGATCATCCTTCCAATCCGCTTCATGAAATCCTTGGCACAGGCGACGCGAGAGAATACATTGGCGTGGCAAAGGAGTTCCGTAATAAATGGAAAGACGTGGAACAGCGGCCCGACGATTCTTTCCACGGCCACGAACGAGCTGAGGAAGAGTGGGACCGCGGCAAGGTTAAACGGTATGAGAAGGTTCTACAGGATTTGCAGCTGGATGTATTACTGGGAACCGTTTTAGCGGCGCTGGAGGAAGCCGGAAGGAGAGCCGAAGGGGAGGTAGCAAGGTTGAAAAACATGCTTGGGAAACCCCCGGGGGGAGAGCACGGGATGAGTGTAGGTGTTGACGATGGCGATGGCGATTTTGATATGGAAGATGCCCCGTTTGAGTCTTTGGCTGAGAGAATAGATTTTGACTATGAGATGGAGTGTTGAAAATGTTGATGAATGAGGTACCCGATCGGGTGCCGGTTGGGACAATCCTGGCCTACATGCTTTTCGTGTGTCCTGCCATTGGAATGGCCATATAGTAGTAGACAGTCACCATACCAACACTGACCACTGCAACTGGAACGCCAGCTCCGCATCAGGCTCAGCCACTCGCTGTTTTTGCAGTAAGACAAGACACATGTCCCGGAGGTGGTCCTGGGCTGTCACCTGCAGCAGAGCGGCCCTAGGCGGCGCCCCTCTTGTACTGGCATGAATACATAGGAGGCGGCTGAGCGGATCTAGAAGACCTGGTTTTGGTCTCGCCGGACTGAGTTTCTGGCACACAGAGGGCACGCCCACATCACGGATCACCACATGGACGAACTCGTCCAAGCCCGTCAATACCGCAGACGTGCCCGCATTCCTTATGACAGTATATTTCACCTTGATTTCTGACTGTCGACTGTGGTCAAACCCCATGCTGAGTGCTGTGGCGTAGCTCGAGCATTGTCCGCAGTAAAGCTTGCATCGGCTCGCCCACAATGACCGTTGCACACTCAGCCCTCACCCATTTGTTCACGGCATCATATTCACCAGTCAGAGCACAGAGTGAATATCCTCTTCTCTCCTACCTGCCAGTCATATTATCTTTTGGTTTTCTTTCATTTTCGTCTCCTTTGGTTTCCGTTTTGAAACATCACACTCAGTCCAACATCCAATCCTATCCAGCTTCGCTGGGAAACGGAAAACTGATGGTATTACATCCAAAGCGTTAATTTCCCCGACGAGGTACCGCCCGCGACCCACTCTTTAGAAGGATGGAGAACCGCAACGGCAGGAACAGCAGTGATCCCTTCACCGCCAAGTTGAGCTAGTTGGGTACCGTCGCCGGCATACATGTCGACAAACCTGTAAACAACGATACGTTAAGAACTGAACATAACAATGGACAGAACGACAACTAGGCAAGAGAAATTTAAGAGAAGGTAGGGATTAAGGAGGAGGAACAGGAACAGGATGACACAGAAAAGGTCATCGGAAGGCATGTGAGGAAAGGCTGGGTAGGTATGTAGGCAGGCAGGCAAATAAGTAGGTACTGACCGATTCATATTCCCCACAACGAGCTTCTGGATGTTGTCTTCCGGATACATTTGCCAGCGTGGTTTGAGGATGGTTGTCCATCGACCACTATACAAAAAGTCGAACAATAATCGTCAGCAAAAAAGAACAAAAATATCTCCAAACGGTGATCGCCTTAGAAGAACGTTCAAAGAGATTTGAACCGCATCAAGAATAGGAGGGCGAAGGATAGGGGAGAACGCACGTTTGGTTATTATGCCTCACGACGACTTCGGGCTTCATTGCGTCTTCGTCAAGCTGAAATCCGGGTTTCCATGAACTCATGTTTTCCAATGCAATTGTACCTTTCTTGCTGTTGCTGCGGACGTTGTGGATGACACCGAACGAATGGATCTTGATCGTATCGTCATAACTTGTCGTCGCAACCTGTCCCGCCGTATTAAACGCCGCGTGACTCACGCTTAGTCTCGACTCATGCTCGCCGACCAACGTCGGCAACTTTTTGCTGATTTTCCGCAGGTCCCAGAGCCGAAGGAAACGATCAAGAGATGCGGTCGCGACGTAATGCGGCGCCAACGGGTTCAAGGAGAAACCTCCGATTTTCTTCTCAGATAACTGGTATAACTCGGCGGACGAGGGGGGTTCCCGCATGTCAAATTTGCCGAATGCTCCGTTCAAGGTGGCGAAGTAGAGAATGTTCGGGTCGAGGGCCGCCATGTCGATGCCGGAGACGGGCTCGTCGTCTTCTTTGTTGGTGGGGCCGTAGACTTCGACGGCGACGGCCTTTTGAAGATCCGTCGCGCGGATCGAAGAGTCGTAGGATGCGGTGTATAGTGTCTCGGGCTTTGAGGGGTGGGTGTGCATTGCAGATATGGTCCGGGTGTGAGGTTTGATGTTCGTGATTTGGGGGTCTTCGTCCTCTTCCTCTTCATCTTCCTGCTTTACAGCCTTGACGGGTTCCTGCGACGCATCCACGATGCCCAATGTGCCCATCTTATCTCCGGCAAAGACAATCGGCTTACTCGTCGTCGGGTGGAATGCCATGCTGTAGATCCTCTCATGGGTGATCTTGATCCGATTTGGTTCCCAAGCATTCCACAGCTGCAACGAACTCATTCTCTCCCTCAGGGCCTTCAGGCCCTTGTCACTTGTCTGTCGAATGTCCTCCTCGTGAAATGTGCGTTCATACGGCTTCGCCACGCCCTTGAGAATCACATCCGTACCGATCAGACTGGAGCCATCCGCAAAGTTCAGATCTCCAGTGACGCGTAGTCGCTTTTGTCTCTCGGCTTCTTTGGCCTTCTCATATTCCTCGTCTGCTTTCTGCTTCGCAACTTCACTGTCCGCTTGGATGCCGGCCAATCTCGACGATGTGCGCCGGGGCAGGACTTCTTCTTGCTTGACTCGTTTCGTAGGATGCTCTTTGCGCTTTGCCGGTCGTTTTTGCCCCTTGTGTGTTCCTGCTCCAGTTGCAGGTTTTGAGTAGAGGCCTGCTTGTTGGGCATCTTGGGTTAATTTCTTGAGCAGCGCATCTCGCTCGGCGATGTTGGCGAGACGTTGTTTTTCAAAGTCTGGATGCTCCACCGGCACCACCTGTGCTCCCCGAGCCATCTTGGCGATTTGGGCAATGCGGTGATGGTGAGGAATAAGATTGTGTGGGTTGAATGCAGACGCGACTCAAATGACGCGGGGGAGTCGCGTAAAGTAGCAAATGGCGATGAAGATGGAGTTAGTCAGCGGGTGGACGAGCAAGAGGATAACGACGACAGCAAAGGACTCGATAAGCCCTTGCCTGAGCTTTTCTCAAGGGACGGGTGATAATCTTGGACCTCATCAGCTCTTCTACTCTGGTCCTGGACTTCATTTGATTACCCCATCAACACCTGCGCTTAGGGGACTACACTGGGGATCTTCTCTTCGGACGACAGAACCCCATCTTTCCAACACGCATTCCATGAACCACCTCTAGGTTTCCTTATGCTCGTGTGATCCATGACACCCTATGTGGAGAACCCATAGCAGAAGAGGGGGGACTTCATCCTCTCCTGAGAAGGCTCTCAAAGGAAACAGTACAGTTCTGAGCCTGCTTTGGAGAGGGAGGACATCATCAATTGGATCAGACCCCTTCTCGATCTTCCACTCAGTTTTCTGAAAATTAAGATAGTGGTGCCCAACGATGTTCGGTGTCTAGGGGTTTGAAGGAAACCGTCATGCCGAGTTCTTTGGTTCCGACCGCCAGTCACATCCAGAAGGCTCAAAATAGAGTGCTCCGCTTTCCAAAACATATCACTTAAAATGTTCAACATAATTGGGTGTTGCGGTCGGCAACTGATAGAGATTTCAAGCCTGACAAGGTCCAGAGTTGTCTGAGTATAGTCGCAACGGGCTTTGGGCAAGCCTTGCAACACGATTCCACGCAGACAGTATTGAGTATTGTGGTTGTCGATGGTTGTGTCCAACTTGCTTCCTGAAGATTCTGTTTGGGTCGCTGACATTTTTACTTGTTGACTGCCTCCATGCATTGCAGATGGCAGCAAATCTGACCATCACACGACTCATTGAACACGTCTGCAAACTCAATCTCTTTATGCCACCACGCATTGCAATTAGTTGGGCTAGTCCATAAGAATGTGACGTTTGAACTTCGGACGGCCAGTCGAAATGGTTGTCAGAGCTTGAAAGAATGGCCATCGTGTCAATGGTTATGTCACTCACAAATTCATTCAAGTCGTTCAATCGGCCGGCCATAATTCTCATAGCTGCGCCCCAATGTTTGAAGCACACCTTGGACAAATCCGATGAAGAAACAGTCTCTCATGGATCGTCACTAAACTCAGTGTTGCAAATATGATTGCTAGGTCCATCAATGGAATAGATGTCCACCATCCCTCGGAATTCCTGACTTCTGCGCGCTTTCTCTGTCTGGTCCTTGCGCTTTGCTGTTTTTAGAGGTTTCGTGGATCGAAATCTCGATATATGAGTCAACTCAGCCAGTAACTTTCGCTGGAGAGAATGTGCAGTCGGGGTAATCTCGCATCACAAAGACGCGCATAAAGGCCCGCGCATTTGCGTCATAGATTCCCAAGAGCCCGGATGATTGACCGGGACAAAATGAAGATGTAGACGTTGCTCAGTCAATAAGAATTGGTATCTGAACGAATGCATCCCAAGGTTGGAATATCTCAGTAGTCATTGTTCGCCTGCGAGTGAAGGGGAGTGTGAAGGGGGAATTAATTGTGCTGCTACCCTCGATGGCTCGGAATCCCGAAGAAGAATTTGATGAATAGTTGGCGAAGTGACCATGATGAAGTCGCTTTTAGATTTGGCAACCACTCGTCTCCGTAGCCTTGTGAGTGTAGTTATGCAGGATTACTAAACCTTGGTGCACAGCATCCCGTAACAATGGATTGCGCCTTTCCACACGTGAATGGCGCAGTGCCAATTCTGAAGGACGCATTAGTCAGTCGTGTATCACGGCTTGTCTCGTATTATAAATTGAATGCATGAACGCTTTCCCTTGCTCAAGGCTCGTTCAACCCCGGTAGGGAGCGAAAAAGATTTCGCCGAAAAAGTCTTAATCAAGACACGGCCGTAGAATGTCGACTTGGGTAGCTTCTCCGACCATCTGGCGGCGTACTCGTATCATAAACTTTTGGTAATCGGCACCGTCTCAGGTTAGCACTGGAGTAGTTTAGGCAGCCTTCTGGCTTTCCAGGTTGCTAACATGGGCAAGGAGGAATTTGCAGCATGTCAGGGCATATTTGCAGGCTTTGGTGAAATTCTCATCTTGGTGAAAGCCAACTCCTAGCTTTATGGACACATCGCCAATCTTATCGCCTTGGATAGGATACGGCAAAAGCCTTTTCGTAGGGGGATTCCGCAAACCTGCATTTCTATTAGAAATGGGTTTGGTGTTAATATCCAGACTTGACGTTCGCTCAACATGTTTTCCGAGCTGTCCTAGGCAATCAAGAAATGCAACCATTCCGCTATCAAAACGACGATGGTTCAGAAGTCTCCCAATAGCCATGTCACCGCTGCTGAACAAATCCAAAGGCGTGACTTTCGGTTCCGGGTTTGCAGCCGCCGAATGAAGTCCACGATCTCGACCTGCTGCATGTTGTCGAGCGGTGTCAGGAAATTGTTGTGGGTATTCCAATTTTTCAATGCGAGATGTGCTGCCTTGAGGGCGTAGACGATAGCCTTGAAATGTGTATTTGAGCCTTTCGGCAACAGTTGCCAGAAGTAACAACGTCTGTCCCCATGCCGCGTTGATTTCAGCCCAGTCAACGTTTTGATTGGGCAAACGACCGAGTCGAAGGCCGTTAATGGTTCCAAAATAGCCATCATGACCAATACAGAAGGTGTCGTTGTAAACATTAGTACGCTGCAATCGATCAAGTTGTTGATGGTCATGAGCGAACTTCTCTTGTAAGAATGATAAACGCACAGTAGCCTCATGCAAATCATCCTCCAAAGAGTTTCGAGACATCCAATATGCTTGTTCCTCCAGATCCGCTCGCTGCGTCTCGTCTTCCAGGGCCATGATTTCTGCCCGTATCTTTTGGGAGTTGCTTTCGGTGCGTTTCAGCTGTTCGTACGTGGACTCTCCGTCCTTATGAGCGTGAGAAACTGCTTTTTGAGATTTCGCTTGACTCCCATGTGCCGCCGAAGAGGCCGTCTGTTGCACGGACTTGAGAAATGAAGCGTAGGAATCCCGTTCCCTCGTCGAAGTCCCTAGCCGGCTGTTAAACGAGGCTAGCAAAAGAGACGTACACTCCGAGCATATTGGGTGATCAATGTCCGAGTGAGATGACAGTATTGCGAAGAGTTCTTCGGTCTTGTTGATTTGAGTGGACAAACGAGTGTCTTTCTCGGGATCGCTACCGCCATTCTCTCCTTCGCCCTCTGCATTTCGGCTTTTTCTGTTGGCATGGTCTCTGTGGGGTAGAACGACTTGTGACTGGGTTATCTCGACAAAAGACATATCAGGGTTTCCATTGCTGGGTCCATGTCCTCCCGCAACACCGTGTTGAGCTGAGGGAGTTTCATCCTGAGGAGCGGGGATGTTTCGCTTGTAGATCGGAGAGCCGGCCTGGGTGGCGACGCGATCGTAGAGATCTTTTCGTTCTTGTGGATAATTTAGGCGAGAGGCATTGGCGCTTGTCTGTTGAGATCTGCCCGTCGACACTGAAGGAATGAGTTATTCTGCAGGGAGGCCAACGGGGAAAAGATACTGACCAACGAGCAGATCGAATGAAGCAGGATTCAGCTCTTCGACAGAACCATCTATTCGAAGAGGTTGGCGGCACTTCTGACAGTACATTTCAACTGCATGGGAGAGTCCAAAAAAGGATGAATGTTTGCCGTTGAGTTGGTTGGTGCCTAGAGACGACGTAAACACCGAGACGTGCAGATGAAATGACGCCAGTTTAATTACCATAAACGTCCAACCGCGGGTGAACTCGCGACGCGCGTGCGAAAAGTTCGATTGAGATTATTCCCCCTTCATTTCTAGGTTTCATTCATTAGTTATGCACTCTCCTCAATGACGGTGGTTGTTTATGACCAACGGTCTCTCGTTCCTAACTAAATCTCCTAACATTTCCCATCCCCGCCCAGGTCCTCACAATGGAAGAGCCATTTCGAAAAAGACCCCGCCTTTCTATCTTTGCTGGCCAGCCCTCCGATACAGCACTCGACCAGGATCTCAGTTCTCTGCGCCACCAAAACGACAATTTGTTGAAGTCGCGATTCGAGTCGATATTTGAGAAATACTCACACGATTTCAGCGGGATTGGGGACGAAATCGACCTGGGGACTGGAAAAATCGTGGTGAACAATGGCCATCTGGAGGGGATGAAGAATGAAACAGACCTGGGGCGGACAGCATCAAATCGGGAGAATGCAAAAGGACAATCGCTGCTGAGAGCAATGACCCGGATGCCGGATGGGGAAGATTCATATTTTGATGAGGGAGCAGATGATGTGATCATGAGTATTGAAGAAATGGCAGAGAATGCCGCCATGTCAGACGACGGGTCCAACCAGGAGGACAATGATGAGGAACTCTTTACCCCGGTCCAGTACAATACCCAGAAAATTCCGCAGGATACCAGAATATCACACGACAAGATCACCCAGCCGGACAGCGATGAAGAACTCTTTGTTCCTGTACAGTCTCGTCCCCTGTTTGTGACCATCCCAGACTCTCGTGGCAGCAATCCCACTGTCCAATCCGATCCCTTCGAGTCCGACCGAGATTCGCTTTTCGAAATTCGGCCACCTCCGAGATCGGCCAGTCCCGACTCCTTGTTCGAAGTGCAACGAATCGACGACGATTCTGCCTCGATGGACAGAACAAATGCACACATTGGCTCATCGGGTCTGGGGGAGGATGTCGACGAAAGTGCCATCCTGGACAAGTTCGGGCCTCAGATCGGGCGGGAAGTTTTGGGCATAGTACAGAAAGCTAGAAACACGGCGACTGAAGCCCACATCGAACCCGCCTGGCGAATACCAGCCAATGTCATCCCTCCAAAAGTCTCTCGTTCGTTTTCGAAATTAAGTACGCCACCTTCTCCGATCGCCCCGCGTCCTGATGTTGCAAAGTCGTGTTCTCCAGATCATGATCGATCGCTGTGGGAGCCAAAGAGGCAACGGCCAAAGAGACGGTCTAAAGATCAGGCACTTACGCAGATGCGAATACGCGCAGAATCAGAAGATCCGTTGCAAGAGGGTTTTGTCCGCGACAGCGGAGGAGATTCTGACTGGGAGACCAAACAAGAACGGGAAGAAGAGTATGTGGTGCCTGAGGACGAGCAAGTCGTGTTGATGAAGCAGGGCATATGTTTGTACTGCTCCAAGCAATGGGCTTCGAGATCTGGCGTCTGGACTCACTGGTGCAAACTCCTCGGCGAGGCTGAAAGGCTCCAAGCGAATCCCGATGAGGTGCACGACATTCATTATCTTCGACATTATCGTTCGAGGCGTCGCAAAATCGTCACCGTGCGATCTCCAAGACTAGTCCTTGGTGATTTCAGGACGTTGGTGGAATTGCACGAAGGTGCCGGTCTGTCCTTTGTTCAAATTGCTCAATGTCGGGCACTTCGGACCCGCAAAACAGGACCGGCACTGAATGATGTCTATGATAGATATCGATCTCCCCCTGGTCATCCACCGGGCCGAGGAGCCGTCCGTGACTGGTCCGAAGAGGAAATGAAGATCCTGAATAAACTTTGTGAAAATCCCAAAGCGGACCTGGGGACCTTTTCTCGACAATTCCAGAACCGCAGCAGCATTGAGATTGGAGACAAACTCGCCGAAATTTGGTTGGAAGCACTCTGGAAGTCTGGCCAAATAGCCGCCAGACCGTCACAGATACCTACAACACCCACCGAAGAGCAGGGCATTGAATCCACCCCGACGCCTCCGCAACGAAGCATCCGTCAACGAGAGTCGTCAATCGATAACCCCTTTGTCAAGGAGGAGGAGTCAGAAGACGAGGGGTCCCGACACCGGTGATGCCTGTGCGTGGACATTCAGCTCAGGGATCTGCCTTGACGGATATCCTCGATGGTCGTTCTTGCTTCCCCTCCAACATCACCTACCTGAGCCCAGAATTTGGAAAGATGGCGCAGACCCGAGTCACAGAGAATCGTTACGACTCGATGACCAGGGCCGAGCTTGAAGGCCGTTTCAAGAGCAGCAACACCTGTTCCGTCGTATACAGAAGAGCTCAGCCAAGTCACCTATCGCATATTGCACGTAGCAGAAATACTCACAATTGACCGCACTGCTGCTTCCAATGAATATCCCTTCACGTTCCACTAACCACCTCGCCATATTCATTGCCTGAGTATCTGTGACCTTGACGGCATCATCAATCAATTCTCTGCCCTGTTCGAAATTGGCTGTGGAGCGCGTCAGCCCAATGCCCTCCACGATGGAATCGACTTGATCCCGTCTCCGAGTCCCTTCTCTTTCTAGACTGTGAAACATGACCCCATGCTGGATCTTATTGTACAGACCACTGCCCTGGGGATCGGCGAGCACAACCTGAACTCGCGACAGACACTCTTTGAGAAACATGGCCACCCCAGACACGGTGCCGCCAGTTCCGGCGCCGGCAACAAATGCATCGATTCGTCCATTGGCTTGCGCATAGATCTCAGGCCCTGTTCCCTCGTAATGTGCGCGCCAGTTCGCCTCTGTCTCGAACTGGTTGGCAAAGTAGCCCCTACCCTCCCTATTGGGGTCATTCGTGTGCTCTCGCGCCAGATTTCGGGCCCGGTTGACGAAATGGCCCGGGTCGACGATCGGGGCTGGAGATAGTCGCTCGACCACGGCGCCGAGCTTAAGCAAGAGATTCGATTTTTCATGGCTTTGGTCACTCGGCATGCAGATGTACGCGAGGTGGCCTCGAGCGCGGCACAAGGTCGCGAGCGAGATACCAGTTGAACCCACGGTTCCTTCGTACACTGTGTCGCCGGAGTACGGAACCAAAAGCCCATCGGCTTCGGCGCGGTCGATGATGCTCAGTGCCACGCGATCTTTGGGACTATTGCCGGCCCCGTTGAGAAATTCGCATTTTGCAAGGATAGTGCATCCGGTTGCCGCGGAGAGGGACGGTATTTCAATGAGAGGTGTATTTCCAATTGTGGACTCAATACCCGAGCCTGCTGGACGGGGCGATTGGCTTGGCGAAGATGGATTGGTCTTCGATAGACGACTTGATTTTGATGGGGATGATGTGTAGCGCTGACGGAGCTGGTCAATGAGGGCAGCTACGACAAGGCCAGACGCAAAGCCAAGGAGGAGTTGATGGTCCTTCCATTGCATTCTCAACAGCCTATCGACCTGACGAACGTATCCAGATCGAACCACGACTAGATGAAACTCTCTAGACGAAAAGATGTGAGAAGAGATTGGATTGAGCATGAATGTATTGGCCGCAGCTATGCTCGCCCGTAGTAATATTGCTCAATACTCGACCGTAATCTTGGCATCCTTTTTGACGGCCTCCAAACAAGTCGTGAAGCTCGAAGGAGCCACACCATACAGACCAAATGGGGTTTGCGACAGCGCTTGATTCAATACCACGGCTATCGGGCTCTGCAAGAAGACTGTTGTTCTTTCAAGCCACCCGCTCGCATCCCAAGCAAAGCAACAACAGGGCACATCCAACTGGACTCCTCGTAACCTTGCCATCTCTTTGCCGATGCAGCATTCAGCCTCCATGAGCCCTGATCGTACTGTTTGGTGCTGTCAATGAGATCTCTCTGATCAACAAGCTGCAAGCTGATCTAGTGCACATGGCCGGGCAAAAACATGTCCCAATTGATCCCCTTTGCTGGGGCTAAACTTGCAAGGTGTTTGTTGATCCTTCGGCAGTTGTCCTTTGTCGTCTAAAATCTCGCTTGTCAGCCATAATTTGACCACGAGGCCAAATGTCCCTCAAACATCAACAATGCCGAGTCTACTAGCCGAACCCCATCAAACCTTTTTATGCCCTTCTTGCATCGGATCAGACACCCCTGAGGACGTATTGTATCCCCAGACTCCATGCGGGGGACCCCAGCGCGAGGGAAGCCCCGATTCCCTCTCCAGCAAGGGGGCTTATTCCAGGTCTGGCCTCCTCGCTGTTCAAAGTGTAGGAACACCCGCACGAACGGATGTCCGGTGCCATACCCTAGTTCATTACAGTTTCGTTCGGCAGGTACAATTGGCCATGGGCTTCCAGAAAGTACATATACGTTTGTGTCACGTCGGTCTTGTCCTGTGATTTCTTCGAATTTTCCACCGGGTCTGCATCATCATTCCGGTCTTCTTCCAAGTCATCAGCCATCATGGAGATGAATTATGATGAGAAGGTACTCCCACTTTACACACATGGATAGGACGAGAATGACCCGCTAACATGTTTCTTCCTTCAAGGAGCTCCACCAACTCGAGCAGGAGCTCCATGTTGAACTGCTTCCAGGCACGGAACTTATGGCCGATGTTGGGTCGCATCATTTCGTCAAGAGCGGCGATAAGAGTCACCGAGTTTTGGTTCCACAGCCATCGGATAACAAAAATGATCCTCTGAACTGGTCTTTGTCCTGGAAAATTGCGGCCATTGTCGCGTCCAGTTTTGTCACTTTCATGCAAGGCTTTGGTCCACTGTCTTTAGCGCCTATGTTTGGTGATTACATCGAGGCATTCAACTGTTCGTTGGCGGACGCTGTTCAGTTCACTGGTGTCGCTATTCTTGTTCTGGGGTTCAGCAATTTCATTTGGTATGTCTCGACTCTGAGAAAGAAGGGAGGACATATATATTCACCCATGGTCCAGGGTTCCTATTAGCACCTCATTCGGTCGACGACCTGTTTACCTCTTCTCTCAACTTATCTGCCTGGGTTCCTCCATTTGGCGAGCGCGAGCTCAAACGTATGGCAGCTTTATGGGCGCTTGTGTGTATGTGCAAAGAAACCCTTTCCATTCCCAGTCCGCCGAGCACTAATCGTTCTTTAGTCTCAACGGGATCGGCGCTGGCCCAGCAGAGACCATCCAACCAGCCGTCATTGCCGATATTTTCTTCCTCCACGACCGCGGAAAATGGAATACACTTTACTGGGTCGTCTACATGGGTTCGCTGATGGTTGCACCCATCATTTCCGGTACCATGTCAGCTCATGTCGGCTGGCGAAACTTTTGGTGGCTCAATACGGCGTTAATCGCCCTCTCCTTTGTCATGGTCGTCTTCATGTTCCCGGAGACGAAATGGCATCGAGTCCATCCGAGCGAGCTCCATCACACCCCCATTTTGGCCGAATCCAAGCCGACGGTGGAAACAAATGAGAAGGCCGCGAGCGACTCGCCAACGCCGGTCGCGACGACGGATTCGGCAGATATGTCGCACACCCCCTCCGAGGCCCTCCCCCTCGCCGAACGCGACCCTTGGCTTGGTCGTGGCGGTCCCAGTAAGACACAATGGGGCCTATACACGCCAAACCCAACTCCCATCAAGACCATTCTTCTCGATCTCTGGATTCCGTGGAAGCTCTTCGCCTTCCCCATCGTCGAGTTTGCCAGTTTCGTGGTGAGCTGGAGTTGCTCGTCCTTCTTGACCATCAATCTGACTCAAACACAAAATTTCGCCGCACCTCCATATAACTGGAGCAGTCAAAGCATTGGGTTTACAAACTTCGCCATCGTCGCCGGGGCCATGATCGGCCTAGCTACCGCCGGTCCGCTTTCCGATTGGGTGTCTGCAAGAGCCACGACAAAGAACAGGGGTATTCGTGAACCTGAGATGCGTCTGCCAGCAATGATTCCCTACGTGATCATTATGTATCTCGGCAACATCATCGTGAGCGTCGGGTATGAAAAGAAATGGCCCTGGCAAGCGATTGTGATTATTGGGTACACCTGTGCGGGCATCCAAGTGGCGGCTATTCCCGGCATGGTATCCACATATGCGGTCGACAGCTACAAGCCGGTTGCCGGCAGTTTGTTTGTGGCCATCACCGTCAATAAGAACGTGTGGGGGTATGGGTTCAGCAAGTTTATTACGGATTGGATCATCGATGACGGCTACATCCCTCCTATCATGACGAATGCATCCTTGATTCTGCTCTGGTGTCTCTTTGGCATTCTCTTCTACTACAAGGGCAAGACTTTCCGGAGGTGGTCTAAGAATAGCTCAGTGCACAGAATGTAAGGATACGTATTCACGGTAGAGGGAAGGGTTCAGTCGGCAGGGACAGAGGAGGATGGTCGATAGGAGTATATAGATCGATAACAAGATGTAACAACCAGCGTATGCTCAAGGACACTCCCGATAGTCCTTCCAATGCTCCATCTCGCCAGCCTTGAATTCATCGTTGTGTTTTGCGGACGCATGAGCTCGTGCCTGAAATCTACGCCAGCTCGAACCATCTGAACCAGATCAAAATCTCTACTTTCCTCCTTTGGCCAATCCAGAACGCAACGCACTCTCAACGACATCCTAACCTTGTTTTGGACTGACTTTTCAATCCATTGAACGGAAAACTTAGTTTCGACTTCCGCAACCGAAGATGTGACGTCTGTAGTACAACACAACTCTGGGCTTCGGAGATACGGGAAAGGAAGACGCCGGAAAGGGTTCAGGAGAGCAGACCCTTGAAACTGAGACTTTGAGTACCAAGATTTACGATCGTCGAATCAACGCCAGCAAAGCGATTATCTAACTGATTTAGGCCCTCTCAGCCATGTCTTGTTTGATATTGACTGTAAAAGTCACTCCGAGGAACGACCTCGCCTGTCCGATAAGCTGCAAAGAACAACAGATTGATTCAAGATATCAAACAGAAACTGAGTTCTTGTGGGATGGCGGCAGAAGAATGACGCTTCGGGTAATGGTTTTCTGATACTTCTCCACAAATTTTCCTGGCCCAAAGCTCTCGCCGTCCTGACGACGTGTGAACCGCCCGCCTCTGAAATCAGCTTTCCCCTTGTACGGTGCACCTGCGTTATTTGTACAGTGAGTGCCGAAGATGTTGAAGCCGTTAATGCTAATATCCACAACTTGGCTTCAGGTTATGCCTTGGTTTGCCATACTAAGCTTATCGCTCGAACAACTTTTTGACTTTATCACACCGGTCTTCGAAGATATATGTCACCCTCCCCTTGCCTCGGAACCATGGTGTGAACTTGAAATTGTCGCAAAAGTCGGCACCCAACACATTGATTTCCGCAAAGTGCGACGTGGGCGGCGACATTCGGACTTGATGGTAACACCCAGCAATGGTGGCAGTAGTGATTGCATCCTTCCTGATATCGAGAACCTCACAGACCTGGAATTAAATTAGCAGCTAAGCATAGCCTCCGTAGCGGTGGGGGTATTCACCCTCTTCGAAAGATACGTCACAGGTGCACCAGCTCTCACAAAAAAATGTACCCAATAAGGCTTGCCCCCGTTGCAGACCACACACGGGACCATTGGACGACGCGCGTCGCCGTACAGATAACCATCGATGGCACCAACCTCCCTCCTCGCATCGTCTTCAGCAGCCTCCGCCAAGTAATCGATGCCAAGGACTTTTGATATCTCAGTTCGTAGTTTTTGGTCGTTAAGATCTGCAATCGGAACGTCATAGTTGTTCACTTCCAGGTCGGTGATCTCGTTAAGATCGTGAACGTCAACATATTCACCAGAGCGTGCAGCCTTTTCCCAACTCCCCACAGCGAAGAGGTTTACTGGATTAGGATATGAAGAGAAGGGACGAAGAGTTCGGTGAGGACGATGCGAAAGAAGAGGACGGCGGAGTCGACTGCAAAGAGCCCTAAACGACTGTTGACCAGCGATTTTCGACATAGTGCGTTTGATGTCGTCGGGGGAGTCCGAAACAGCCACAAACGGCCAAGAGCAGGCCAGTCACGTGGTAGGCACCCACCTCACCGCCGGGTTGTCACGGAACGGCGGCGCCAACCCTGGGGCCCCTGGGCGCCGCCTTGCCCTAGAGGGCAACTCACAGGTACGTACACGGCATATGAAATGTCAGCAAAATAGACTTCTAAACCAAAGCAATGAACCAGCTACAATAATTACAATAGTACACACACGCAAGAATCACTATAGCGATTCACGCAAGGATGCTCCCTCCCGACGCTGTCTGGTTCGGTCAGTTTTCCCAGTTGATCCCTCTTTCCCTTTCCTTATTCTACACCACAAGGCTAACATCAAGGCCTTGCATAGTCACCGGCTGTTCATCAGGCATTGGCGTGGCCATCGCCAGACACGTTGTCTCCCAAGGCCACCGCCTCATCGCCACAGCCCGCAAAGTGTCCACATTGTCCTATCTTCCGGATAGTGATCCCAACATCCTCAAACTCCCCCTTGACGTCTGCAGCCTCGAATCCATCGACGGCGCCCTCCACGCTACACTGGAAAAATTCGGCCGCCTGGACGTCATGATCAACAACGCCGGATACAACAGCGTTGGCATCGCCGAAGTCGTCCCCGAATCCACCATGCGTTTGACCATGGAAACCAACTTCTGGGGTCCCATGCGCTTGACGCGCAAAGCCGTCGCTATCCTTCGCGACGTCAACCCGAATTCTGGAAGCATCGGCGGCACAATCGTGAACGTGACAAGCATTGGCGGCCGGCTCGCGTTGCCTGCCGAAGCAGCGTACCACGCGAGTAAATTCGCGCTGGAAGGATTCACGGAAGCAATTACCTCGGAATTGCATCCCGACTGGAAAATTCGAGTCATGCTTCTAGAGCCTGGCGGGACGAAGTCGCAGTTCACTACGCAGTCAAACGCGAACAGTAGAGCAGATTTTAGAGAGCATTCGGCGTATCAGGACGAGAATATGGCTGTGAATCAGATGATTAAGGCGCTAAGTGACCCAGGATTGAATGAGAAGTTGATTGAGGCGGAGCGCGTGGCGAAGACCTTGTTCGACGTGCTGGAGAAACATGAAGCGTTGCCAATGAGATTGCCGACGGGGAAGGATGCCTATGGGATTATTAGGGCGAAGGAGAGCGCGAAGATGGACGAACTGGAGAGATGGAAGAGTGTCACGGAGAGTGTGGGTGATGCGGACATTCCAAAGTGAATATAAACATGAACATGAATATGGATATGGATATGGATATGAAATATAGGCATAGGCCAACGCCTCGAATAGTCACATTCTCACATGAAAACAACGATCTGAAACCGAGCAAAACTTACCTTCAGTACATTTGAATTTAGATTCGATTCCGAAGTCGAATCTTGTAAGACCTGGTCGAGAGACATCCAATTCATATCCTCTTGAACAACTCCAGCGCCAGGTCGCACTTAAAGTCCCGTCACCGAGGGAATTAGTTGTGGATGGCTTCATCGGAAAGCTGAAGAAGGAACTGAGAGCCTTGGCCCCATTGTTCACCAAGGGGGCCCCGAAATCACGCATGGCGTCCGTAGCCGGTGGCCGTGTGAATTGAACATCAAGCAACACATTCTTGGTTCAATGACATCTGCGTGATCAAATGCATGTGGTGAGGGATTCTCGAGAAAACATGAAACTGGGATGCGACCGAATCATTTTCTTATACTTGAAAAGGACCATGGAGCTGGTCACGTCGTTCTGGAAAGTCGAGAAACCGTCGAGAAATAGTCGACATTGGAGAAGTAGTGACAGGCTTCCTCGAAATGATGCAAATCTCTTCCAGGAAGTGGAAGATTTTACCGATGCCATTACATATGGCATCTCCCTGACTCTGGCGATAGATCCCAAACGAATATGTGTCCGGAGAGCTGGACATGCGTGAGGTGTTGTCATGCCGGTTGCCGCACACGGTTATTGAGTCTCATGCGGTGATAATGGTACCATTCATCTCAGGAGCTGCCGATGCAGAGTACTATCTCGAAGGATACCTCAGCGAGTCTGGGCAGAAAGAGCACAAGTCGCGATGGGAGATCACAAGAACAACTCACAATACAATTTTGGAATCTCCCGAGGATCCAAATGCAGTGCCTGCCGTCACTGGGGTTCCCGAAGCATTCGTGTCCCATGAACCATGCGAAGCCCGTTCCGATACTTCAGGAATAGTTTGGGGGAATAAAATAGCATTGCAGAAACTCTGGGATGGCAGCAGATGGGAACTGACCGGGGAAACGGAGAGGATCGACCAGAAACTTGTACTTTCCGTGGCTGCCGGGCGGGACAAGTTCATCCTCATAGAGAACAGCGGAAGGATTTTAAGAAACGGCTGGAGCCGAAGGAGTTCGTCCGTCTGGAAGCGAGCTCGGCATGGCTCCGACGGGCTCGTCAACCAGCCGGAGGGTGAACATGCCAGCCTCGGGCTCTACACGTAGGACAGCAAAAGCGGTCATGACAGAGAGCGTGACTGAGCTCGACTCTCAGGCAAGATTTTATGGTATGCTCTCTGACCCAATCAATTCAGACTCTTCCCACTCCTGACAGTTGACACAAAAGTCGACACCTGGATCGCCGATACGCCGGTATCTGCAACCTGGAATGGTCCCTTCCACAAAGACATGTCCCCAGCACTATCTTCCACGACCTAAAAAGGGAGGGCATCCAGGAAAGAGGTGCTTCTGGAGCACAATCTGCTGAAAGCCGATCCTGATTTGTCGCTGGCTCTCGTGTCTCTGGATGCGCATGCTCTTCTTATGACTCTGCCGTTGTCGCTGCCATGTTTGGCGCCTTGTGAAGCGATAGATCATGTGTGGACAGACATCGCCGCCGTTTTCCACGGCGAAAGCGAGCAATTGAGGATATTCGGCGGGTTCGCGCAAGAGTGCTTAAGCCACGCCTTCTGTTGCTTTTTCCATACTTTACAATTTTGGACAAGCTGTAGAGATTTATCGCCTCGCCCTCCGAAGTGCAGATGCCGACATTCCCACCGCTGCACAGTCAGAAAGCCTGTTTTGATGGCAAATTTGGTAAAAATGTCGAGCCTTGCCTCAGTTACCTCTCTCGCTGCTTTTATACGAGAATCATGCCGCCTTAAGACCATTTCTATCACCTCGATCCTCAATTCGACATTGATCTGGATTCCCTCCTAAAGGATGAGCCTATGCCTCTGAGAAATGAGAATGATAGTTCACTGAAGGGTTTTCACCCTGGGAACGTGCGATGACAGTCAACGCTGCAGGGCGAGATCAATATACCCCCATATGTGTGAGCGGATTCCTCCCATCTGCATCACCAATAACAAGCAGCCAATAGTCTGATGGATTCCTCGCACAAAGGCCGCCATCGGCGGACCATTTCAATGGCTCAAGTCTCCCATTTTCTCAAGATCGATGTACTCCGATCGAGGTTTGCGATCAACGGCAATGAGTAACGTTGTTCCAGAGATCTTCTGTCCACCAGACTGCAAAGCCTCGAAGTCAACAACACTCCCCCAACCAACCCCTTTCTTCCCGGGAGGCCCAGAGGTCTTCTTGTACGTCCTGGCCATTTCGCGGCCGACGATACCGCCTCCAAAAATTACAAGATGCCTCGGAACTTATTCGCAGCTGTTGCGTGCCTTGGTGTCTAGAAATCCAAACCTTTCAAGCCAAGGTGTGTCAGGCATCACTGGCTCAGACCTAGCGGCGAGTTCCACGGCTTTCTGGACCAGGATAGAGACTCCCTCTTCATTCACATTGACGATTTCGACACGTTTAACTCCCGTTAGACGAGCAGCTCCGCGAACGACGAGACCCGCAAAGAACTTCTCGTTCCAGTTCCCAACGAATTGGCCTCTTCTCGCGAAGGCAGCTTTCAGGTCCACATTGGTCTCATTCCAAATATGATCTTTTGCTCCTGATATCTGTCGGGCAGATCCCAAAGCCTCTTCTGACCGCAGCGGAGCTTTAGATGGAATACAAGCCCAGAAGGGACAATCTCTTCCAAACAATTCTTCTTCAATGCACACAGTGCTCGCCGGGTACCTTCAGTTCTCCTTCAATCCTGGTGTTTTGAGTTGTTTGGAATTCCCTTGCTATATATGACCAAAGCATTGCTCCCCTTAACGTCCAGACGACCTAGCTATGATCGGAGCCTATGGACCACAATCTGACTATTTTTGGCTCCAGATTTCTGACCGTTCCATCTCGACGAGAATGTCACAACTCAACCTGAACCCATGATGGTATCAAAGAAATTAGCACAGTCAGTGTAATGATGATGCCTAACCTAGTGACAAAGCAAACTGTTGGAAGGTCGCACACTTTGATTGCCTGACAACGTATGATACAACGACATGTTACACCTTTTGAGGGGTCGTTTGAAGAGCAATCCTATTGAGAAGGAGTTACAGACGCTGTAGAGACCTCTCAAGTGTGTATATATAACTCCTGTTGCACTCTCTGTTGGTAAGGGACGGACCAGTCGATACATCTCAAGTTGTTCCTGTTTGACACAAACCTTCCTTGATTCACGCCAGGTTTTCTCTACAATCAGAGATGGCGTACTTCAAGTTTCCTCCATTCGGAGACAATATGCCTTTCACAAGCTAGATATCAGAGAAATTGTATTTATGAACTGGCTGTGTTGCTCTCGAATTGACCAATAGCAAAAGCTTACCCACCTGGAAACAACAGTTCTCTTTCCCCAATTCCTAACCAGGGCAAAGTACTACAGACACTTTTCCTCCAAACCCCAGCCCCGCTGCAATGTTGGTTCGACACCAGGAGGCACAGGCAGCATTACCTAAAGAAAATCTTCAATCTTTTGGTCCTTGGCAAAGACATGTTGGAAAAGGGCGTGATTCCTGGTTCTTTTCTTATAAATGAATCCTATTTGTAAGCCCAGTACGCGTTCCACTCTACATATCTCACAAATGGGATCTACAATGATCTTCGGCCACAGGCTGTAGCCTGAAGTTTGGCTGCTGCAATGGCCATACAAGATACGGTGCAATTCAAAGGTTAAGAACGCCTGCTTTCCCCTTATTATCCACTCAGTTTGAAAGTGACAGTCCAGAAATCTGGCATTGGACGCTGAACGAAAGCGACGCGGGACATTTCGGAAACCGTTCTTCAACATTTTGTGTTTCAAACCAACACATCTGATTCCGATTCCGTTTCCACGATGGCTTCAACAGACCTCAACGCAGCGGCTCTCACCCTCCGTTCTCTCCATCGTCCCGGTCGGCCCCTCGTCCTCGCCAATGTGTACGACATTCTCTCCGCGAGCGCCGTCGCGTCTCTGCCGTCCGCCCACGTTCTAGCGACGACATCCTCCGCCGTTGCCCGCGCCGCTGGCACGGAGGACGACAACATGACGCTCGAGCAGAACATTGCCGCCGTGCGCGGCATCGGCAAGGTCGCTGCACAACATGGCAAGCCCTTGACCGTTGATCTTCAGGACGCATATGGCGACCGGCTGGAAGAAGCGATCAAAAGCGTCATTGACGCGGGCGCCGTAGGCATTAATCTCGAGGACTGCGACAACGAGTCCCAGAAAATGTACCCCGTGGATGTTGCGGTGAGTCGCGTCACGAGAGCATTGAAAACGGCTAGAGAAATGGGCGTTCCTGACTTGGTGGTCAACGCTCGCTGTGATACGTTAATTCACGGTGGGGCCATGGACGAAGTCATCGACCGGGGTAAGAAGTATTTGGACGCCGGGGCAACGACGGTCTTCGTCTGGGGAGGCAGGAAGAGGGGCGTAAGCCGGGCGGAGGTCGAGAGAATGGTCCAGGAGTTTCAGGGCCGCTTGAATGTGTCGTTGAAATGGAGCGAAGGGTTGACGGTGAAGGAGCTCGCCGAAATAGGCGTCGCGAGAATCAGTGTTGGACCGGCCATTCAGCTCTTTGCCATGGACGAGTATCAGAGGAAGGCGAAGGAACTGCTTGATCAAGCTGAATAAGAGGGAATTGAGAACGGTAATGAACATATCATGGCATTTTGGTGTTTCTAACCAGTAAATCAAGATCCACCAAATTACTATCTCACCTGTGGCCATGCCTTGTACCATGGCACTCTCTTCTCTTTCTTTTCACAACTAGGTCATGATATGGAACCTACTACTACGTGCTATTTAGGGCTTTTTTTGGTTGTGTTCACAAATTCTTCGAAATTCCGTAAATAATTTCTTCGCGCTTTCAAAAACCCTCCTATCATTCTCCAACGGCCCCGTCAACGGTTCCTCCTTCGCCACCAAATACAACAACTTCCTCGGCGCGATCTTGTGGGTATGATCCTCCGGTTCCGCCCTTGTGATGCGACATGGCGACTGCAACGTGATGCGATTTCCCATGGTGTTCCGGCCTTCTTGGACCGTGCAGCGCCAGCCCATGCGAAATTAGAGGCAACCTCGACATGGATCCAGACGCGGTGGCCCTGGCCATCAGTGGCTTGGTCATAGGGAGACGCACCTATTCGAGACTTACCGTCGAAGATGAGCACGTAGATTGGTCTCGAACCCACAAGTTTGCCGACGACATATTCTTCGCGTTTGCGGATCGCAGAGTCAATGGAGGCATGGTCTTTGCGTCAAGGGCATTGGCATGTAGGGAACAGTGGCTTTGACGTGGAGTTCTTTTGCTGAGGCGATCATGGCGGCGGCGCTGGAGTGACCGATGTCACAGATCGTGATGCGGGAGTGGTCGATGGTCTTGGAAACTGTGGGAACCATTTTACCATCTGAGGTTTGAAGATCTTCTAGATTTACAAGCTTTATGACCAAGCGGAGGATGGTGAGTTCAGAAATCACTTGGAGTTTCGGGTGGAGATCTCTGTTTGGGAAATGTGTTGTTTGTTTGATCCGGTGACATTGATAGAGGCGCTAAAAGGGAGATCCAAGTGAAGCTTCTGATGGTGGCTGTGAACAGAGTGAGCCAGCGTCAAGTTGTATCTATCACTAGCTTTGACAGAGTCGTAAATAAGTCATGACATGAAGGATTCGCTGTGAGCATGGGAATCTTGGACCGCAACCAAAGGAGGATGGGAGATAGTTGTCCAAGAAGAGCGACTTGATCTGGGCAGATGGGAGCCTCAGACTTGATTCCCGGATGATGAAGTGTACTTGTGAGCATAATCAAGTTGTCTGACCATTGTGTCTAAGATGTTTCGGAAAATAGAAAATATTTGGTATCGAGCAACGCAACGCAACGCAGCTATAGCGTCGTGGTGGATGTAGACACAAACATGTTCTCCCTCTCTGCAATTTCGGTGGCGGAAATGGTATGATATTACATTGATATATCTGCGGGTTTCGTGAATTTCTCTCAACTGTGCTCAGCTATGGGCATCATCGGCTGCTGTTCCTCCGAAACTAGTGACAGCGTATCCGAATCGTCAATCTCGATTTTCTTCGCGGTTTGGATTTGTTGGTCTTTCTTCTCCGAGTCGGAAGTACCCACGCGACGGTAGGTTCTGTACTTTATCCCGCTGCGTATAGACAAACTGATCACGACGACGGTCGCGACACAGGTGGAAATGATGAGCGCGATTAAGATGGGCATGATCATTCCAACAGTACTCTCGGAGGAGGCGGAGGGAGAGGTATTGCCAGCAGGGGCTGGCTCGGGGTCGGGGCTGGGTTCAGGGTCCGGTTCTTCGACCAGAGGCCCGCGTTCAACAACCGCGGAAACGCTGAGTCGATTATTGTCTTTGTCCAAGGCGACAGCACGAATGAAGGCCTTTTGTGAACCGAAGTTGGTGATCTCGGTTTCGAAGCCGTTCTTGTCGACCTTCTTGACGTATGAAAATTCGTCATCAGTCGCGTCGACGCTGTCAGCTTCTTCGATCATCCATTGCGAGACTTCGGTAGATCCCATCCAACTCATGTAGATATGTCCCTCCTCTTGGACTATCGCGGGCGGCCAATTCGGTTTGCCGACCCAGGCAAACTTTCCGACGCGGTAGGATTGAATATTGCCCGAGCCATACTGTGTCTGAGGCCCGAGATGGACATCGCATATGGGTTTTCCGTCATTGGTAAATTCGGTATATTGGCCCAAATACCCATACCCGACGATGACATTGCCATTATCGAGAATTTGCAAGGAACCTTGAGACTCGGATAATTCTGGATGGGGGCTTTTGTATTTGGTTCGGAGCTTGGCCGTCATTTTCGTCTCATCCAGGTCGATGTACAGTCCATTGCTAGGGCGTCGTGGTCCGGGATTCTCGTTATCAAATATGGTGATGGCCGTATAGTCATCTCGCCATCGGGCGTGATGCTGGGAAGCGAACTGAGTGACCATGCCATCGGACAGGTCACGGAACATATTGCTCTTTCCGCCTAGAATCCAAATAATTTCACCAGTCGTTCCGTTGATATGAGTCACGGAACAGACATAGCGAGACGAGATAATATAATTCCCATCGGGGTCTTTGTCCACGCTGTTGATATGGAACCAATCCCACGCTGAATCGCTCGAAATCCCCGTATTGTCGCCTCTGGAGGCAAAAGATTCATCAAGGCCAATATGTTCGGAAGCCCGCCATTCGAACAGCACGTCATTGGTCTCGATGTCCAACTCTTGAAAGATGCCCTCCCAGATCCATCCATCGACGGGACCACCGACGGAGCTCAAGTCTGCTTGTACGATTTCGTAGACAGTAATCAAGACCGTGTCTTGATCGGTGATGCGAAATTCGTGGAGGTCTCCGTCCAATCCATTGCCGCCGACAATCCTGTATGCTTCCTCGTAGTGCGAGTTGAGCTGCCGTCAAGATTAGCCACGTTCTGTCCGGTTCTGCCACGATAAGACACTGCGGAATGGCCCCCCCCCTCCAGACTTACCATAAAGTAGACACCAGCACCATGTCCTCGCACACCATCATCACCGGCCCAAAAGGTTAGATATTGTTCACCTTTGTATGTCTGCACGGCTAGGTTATATGGGGCCGTGTACCTCGTATCTAGCCACACGAGAGCACCCTTTTCGTCGGTGATCATTGGACCACAACTCGTGACTGCATATCCTCTCGGTGTCGTCATGACATATAGCCCATCATTGTAACAGCTTCCCGAGTGTGTCAGGAAATTGGGCCGTGGCCCATGGATATCGGATGTTTTATATTCTTGTGTGGGATATTTACCAAACTCGCCATCGTCGAACGCTTGACTGTTGATGAAGGGATCTTGGTCTGCCAAGATCAGGCCGGCGAGTGCCACCATGGTTCCAAGAATCCTCCATCTCATCTTGTCACTGGTATCTGTGTCCGTGCCTGGTGACCCGGGATGGAGATAAGTAGCCGAGAAGATAAGTCGAGGCCTGGAAAGATGGAGTTATTCACGAGAGGTCGCTCTGTCGCGGATAATGACAAGTTTCATATTACTACTGAACAGTGGTTGTTGGGAGGCTGGATGCCAGCACCCGCTTCCTCCATATGATACAAGTCAACGGAACAGAATCTGTAGAGGAGATATGGTGGTGAGAGCCGGACGACAAGCCGAGCCGAGCAAAAAAACAAATGGATGAATGAAAGGCTGAAGAGAAATAGCACTTGGTGTGCAACGGGCAGCAGAAACGGCGCAGAAAGAGAAGCAGCCCGTGTATCAGACATATTAGGTTGATGTACTTTATGTCTCGTTCAGTGGTCCAGCACGAGGGACGGAATGGGCTGATCGGCATCGGATAACCAAGAAATGAATACGTGGTCAGTTTCAGATTGGCGCGCGTACCTAATGCATCTCAACGGTGGTCCATTATTATTTTTTCTGTATGACTTACGAACCATCGCGGCACGGCCTCTGTGCTAGAGGACGTGGACGCCACATAATCACCGCAGCTAGCGGTGGCGGACAAAATGATAAGACTCAGGGGTAGGGACCATTTGACACTTCCTCCTGAAGTAGGTCTTGAGAATATATGGGCCTTGACGGATGTACCTCCACGTCAATCGGTAATCGGTGAGACTTGGACGGGAATCGGTTCTCGGCACCCGTACCATGCTGATAAGGGTGGGTACTCCCCCTAGCATCTTGGCGGGCCCGTTAACGCCGAATGGTCTCCACATCAAAGTAGCAGAAGTCATTCGAAGCGAAGAAAGTTCATGGTGCGAAGAGAGAATATTAAGGGGAATGGCCAAAGTACCGGCCTGAAGGAGAGAAGAGTGCCCCCGTTGCAGAGCTCAGAATAGGGAGTAGAGTCGCACTGAAAGATCTTCCTCTGCCTTGGACGTGAAATTGAAAGTTTAAGAGAAGAAATGGGACTCGGATACCGAAAGTCCTTGGCCGTTGAATTGGGGGGAGCCATGAAAAGAGGCTTGGGGGCGTTTTCTTTTATAAAGCGGCAGGATTGTCATTAGGGCGTGTCGGGAAATCGGACCCCAAAGCGGCGTCAAGAGCTCCCATTTCGGGGGAGCTGGGCTCAAAGTCGAAGTTGGCACCTTGAGAACGTTTTGTCGATTGACCCTCAGCATCCACAGACTCGTGCTCCCGTCTGTTTCGCGGTGGCTGTTGCATCTGGCATCTCGCGTCTTGCCACTCTCTCACAAGCCGGACCCCTGTGGATGGACTCCCCGGCCATCGCTCGGATATTCCAACAATTGTTCACGAGACCTTCTCGACACTGTCTGCGCTGCTCTCGTGCCCCCTCTCGCACCTCTGTACCATCGGTGCAACAACGCCGAACATATGCCCTTCGACGTAGACAAGATGATAAAGATGGAGGCAGCGCGTGGCAACAGAGAATTGATGCCTTCCCCAGAGACATGAGTCGTCAACTCAAGGAATATCCCCGCGTGACGGCACAAGACCTTCGACATAGGACTCAACGGCCGCGGAGAGTCAAAATGCTGACTCGGGACTTTATCGAAGGTGCCATGATCATGCTCAATTGGTGGGGGGCTCATGCTAACCAGAGACAGATAGCCTATACAATCCCAACTACGGGTACTTCTCCAAGCATGCAACGATATTCAATGCTGGCACACCTTTCGACTTCCCCACCATCAAAGACGGCGCGGAATTCAATCGAATGGTAGATTTGAGCTATATGGAATTTGAAGATGCTCTAGATGAGGTCGCACCCGACGAAACAAGACAACTCTGGCACACGCCCACTGAACTGTTCCGGCCATACTACGGCGAAGCCATTGCCCGATACCTGGTCACCAACTACAAGATGACACTGTTTCCATACCATGACCTGATAATATACGAGATGGGCGCCGGCAACGGGACCCTGATGCGAAACATATTAGACTACATAATCCAGAATGACCCGGAAGTGCACAGCAGGACCAAGTTCAAGATTATCGAGATCTCCTCTTCCCTGGCCGACCTGCAATTGACCAGCATACAACGATCACCGTATGCGGCCGATCATGTTGACCACATCCAAATCCTCAATCGATCAATATTCGACTGGAAGGAATACGTCCATTCACCATGCTTTTTCCTCGCTCTCGAAGTCGTCGACAACTTTCCGCACGATTGCCTACGCTATGATCCGGAGACGGAAGAACCCTTGCAAGGCAGTGTCCTGATTGATGAAGATGGAGAGTTCTTTGAATTCTATGACCGTAACATTGACCCGGTGGCTCTACGGTACCTCCGCGTTCGGGAGGTCGCCGCCCGCTCGCCCTTCACCACCCCAGTCTCGCCACCCAGATTCCTACGCCGACTGCGCCATTCATTGCCGCTGGCCCCGAACCTGACCAAGCCCGAATACATCCCGACTCGACTCCTACAGTTCTTCGACGTGCTGCACCAGTACTTTCCCGCTCACCGCTTGGTGCTATCGGACTTCGACTACCTCCCCGACGCCGTGCCGGGCCTGAACGCACCCGTCGTGCAGACGCGGTACCAACGGCGCAATGTTCAAGTCTCCACGCCGTTCGTGCATCAGGGTTACTTTGACATCTTCTTTCCCACGGACTTCGCCATGATGGAGGACGTTTATCGTGCTATCACGGGCAAGTTGACCCGGGTCTCCTCCCAGAGGGCCTTCCTCGAGAGCTGGGCGCTGCTTGAACAAACGCAGGTCCGCAGTGGTGAGAACCCTCTGTTGAGTTGGTATGCCAATGCCAGTGTCATGACCACCGTGTAGAAGGGAGGCTTGAGATCATTGAAGCATAGCTATAAATAAGATCAGGTCTCTTTTAAAAAAGCCCCCGTCCCTTTTTGTAACGTTCTGAACGTCCAACTGTCCAAGGTTCTCTCCCAGCCTACGTCAAAGACCCATGCCATTTATCGATAGTCCATTTCTTATTGTCATACAGTCATCACAAATCATAGAACCGATTTTTTTTTTTTTTTTAAAGGGATTTGCGCTTCCGGGCCTATCCTTGAACTCTGAATGTCCTGCCGCTGGCGGTCTTCCTTTCCCGTTCTTCCGTCTCGGGCCGGGCACGATTGAGAACTGATCAACATTAGTTTTTAAAATGTTCAATCGGTGGCTTGCTTGAGGAAGGGGAGGGAAAACGCACCTTGCAGGAAATCTGCCGTTCTGCGTCGCATGCGCGAGTGGATGTAGGCTTTGGACGCTTTGATGTGGTAGTGGAAGTAGTCGCGGAATGTCTGGATGTGAGAAATGACTTCTTCCCGTCGCTGACGGGTTAGGTGGCGAGGGAATAAGACTGCATTTTTGGGTCAGCATTTGACGATCTACAAAATCGGGTTATGGGGATATGGGAATGTGTTTGGTATGCGTACCGAACGTAATATAGCCCATCTCGCCCTTTTCACCAGTCTTGCCCACTCCTCTGAGACCCTGAAGTTCCAGAGGCGGATCACTTCTGAACAGCACCTGGGGAGCGTTCTGAATGGCACGTCTTCTCGCATCCACAAATTCCTGCAGAAAGACCTTGGCGAAGATGCGGTCGACGGCGTCGATGAACAAGGTGGAGAATATCACAGTGACTCGATCGTGGCTGGCTTTGATGTAGATAGCTTCCTCCTCCCGGTAATGTATGGCCATGACTTCGCTGCCTTCCTTGACGCCCTGCGGCGCCGACTCCGATGTGTATTTGGCAGCCTCTTCGGACAGCTGTGCAAATTCGTCAAAGGCCTTTTCAAACGGGGCGGCCATCACATTTCGTTTCAGCAGACTGATCCGCCGTACAAGCTCTTCCCTCTCTTCCGGCGTAGGGGGCAAGTTGTCCAGATCAACCAGGATGCTAAAGTCGTAGCCTGCCTCGGTGGCCGTGATGTAGTTCCCATATTCTCTTTGCAGGACCGCTTCCGCGCCATATTGTACAAGCTCTCGGAAGCACTTGATGGAAAGGGAGATGAGAATCTGAGTTTTCGTCGTCGGAGTGGATATGTGGAATATGACGCCGTCAAAGTCGGAGACGACTTGGTCAATGGATTGATGAGGGGCACCGGAGAAGCGTTCGGTGAGGATCGACTGAATCAGGACATTTTGATAGTCGAGAAGAAGCATTGTGAGGATGGATGTTCCAGCTGCGCTGTTGCCGGCAAGGAGAAGTGTCGCCGGTCAGTCTTGTCTCCCTTGATACAGTCGTAAAGTATGACTGTCGCCTGGGAGATTTCGTCGGTGATGGTGAGAGTTTGTGGAAGTGTCCTGCGGAACAGGGCATGTCCCAAGGGAATCTTGGCGTCAGGCACCGCTCCCTCCTCTCCTAGTAGTTTGCCTTTCTTTTCTACTTCAATCCTCTGTCCCTTGTTTCCGGAATGGTACTTCATCCTTGTCGACAATGCAACATGTTGGTGTCGACCGCCGCTCTTGTCATCATATTCTGGATTGCCTAGATTATTGACGAGGCTGCAGCAATGGAATTGAATCACGGGGAGGAACGCGCACACTATGTGTGCGTATCATGCTGGAGGAGAAAAAGCAAAGTGTGACAAATTACTTCCTCGGTATGCATATGGGGATCCCAAACACAAATCAAGATGATGTCCGAAGATGAGAAGCTATCAGTAAGGGTTGGCCATGTGAAAGATCGGATGCTAATTCCCGGAATCGCTGGAAGTCAGGAAAATAGTGCTACTCATCGATCCAAACCCGTCGAAATCAGCTTCCTGAAGGATATTTGCTGGATTTCGAGAATTTTCAACGCAGACTTGTCAGCGATGAAACCGAAATGCGATCCGTAGCTGACCAATATTTCTAATTCATCCACCTTGGGATGCCGATTATTTCCAAAAGACTCTGCTACGAAGGCCTTCTCAGCCCTCAGGTGCAGAAGAGGACGGATACTGTCTTACTATGTCTAAGCCTGTCCTCCAGCTCCAAATGCTTGGGTACGCGGCAAGAAAATTGACAGAGGACCACGACGCGCTGAATGTATTCAGAGGTGTTCTTTCAAGTCTCCGCATATAACGTACTACAGCGTGCCTATATTTTACCCCTTGATCGCGAAGGGTTCATGGGCCAGTGACGAACAACTCCGCATCCAACAGGACGAAAGCCTCGTCCACATCGGGTTTACATTTGGATTAGCCTGGGGAAGGTTCACCGGGAACAGGTTTTTCTCCGATAGTACTAATTGTGCAACATCAAACACAGCCAAGGATCGAAGATGACGGAAATTCCCATCCGGGGCTTGGGCCTCGATACGAGCAACCACGGCGTTCGTCCTTGCGAATGAGTCTACGTTTCCAAATGACTCAACCCTTCACTTCCGTTGGAGCAAAGGATACTGGCACGAACCCACCATTGCACTTGAGGACGGCTCCGGAAATATCTACCCGTTGACGGATGCCGTCAGCTATGCTAAAAATGAAGGCACTCGCTGCATTCCAGAACGTTCTGTCTTTCTGCTGCTGCTGCAATGCTATCGCGTCAAAGGTGAGATCTCAGTCCCGACTCAGTGTGTCCTAGAATTTCCAACTCCCAAACAATGGATGAAAAATGCTTTGCAGCAGCGCTGGCAGGGCGGTTTGCCCGTTGAGGACCATATTACCTTAGGTTAGTCAGAGACTCAATGTGATGGGCCCGAATCAGACTTCCTGGCCAGGCATTGCAGAACTCAAGAGGATTTACTCTTCGGTAGATACTGAGAGTGCTAATGCTTATGCTTATCACGAGACTGATCTGCAGCGGGAAAACGAACGAGCCGGCGGCGATTATGGAGAAAATTTCCATATGGAAGCCCGTAGGAATCACTCAGCCACTCTCCTATTGCCAGTGGATTCGATTGATAAGAGCGTCTGCAGGTCTCTATCTGATCTGAGTGATTGAGTACATAATTATTTCATTGAATTTTTGGACAGTCGTCTGTTTATCCCTAGAATACATCGTCCCGTTCCAGGGTGAAACCTTGAGAACCCAATTGCCTTTGTAGAGTTGACGTCCAGCCACCACAGGGGCTTCTGCAGTGCGAATCCAATGGCTTTGTTGGAGTGAAATAATGTTGGGATTGTGTCCGCAAAGGAACTGTCAGATGATCCCAGTCTTCTCGTCGACGACTGCTTGAAAAGCCATTTAGCACGCACAGAGAGTCTTCCCGATGCACCGAATTCTCGTTGAGCGAAAGAGAACATGCTGGGGCTGAACGACGCAGGTTGAGGAGGTTGGAATCGTGACTGGTCAGGAGAATGGTTTAAAAGGCAGGATTTCCCCGAGGAGGCTGATCGGACAGCATCAGAAAGTGAATCCAGGCCCAAATCGCACTGGAATGTAAGCGTCGTGCCCTGTCAGAGCTAGTTCCATCGACATGTTGCTGTCATATGAGGAACATGAAATATCTTCTCAAATCTTTAATTGTTTCGCTGGATTGATGAAGAGACCAAATTCAAACCTCCGACGGTCAATTTGGTAGCTTCACAAAAAGAATCCTCGCTTTGATTGACCCAGACATGTCTAAGTATTGCATTCTCTTTTGGTCCTTCTGGATTACTGCTGTAGGACGCCCTCGTGTCATGACACCCAAAGGTCCAGTTCGGCACGAATCATGACAAAATGATACAATTTGGATAGTGTTCATTTTCCGCCAGTTGCGCATCCCAGGGCTCAAAAAATTGATTCTCATGAGTAGGCATGCATTTGACCTCGGCTGGAGGGGAGATTTGCCAATCGATTTTGTCATCAGATCCCCCTTGTTGAAGCCATCGACTGACATAGCCTTTAGAGTTTTTTATCCTTTTCCCGGCCTCATTACTATACTCGAGGTTGACGCTTGGGATCACAGCAATTTTCCCGTATCCTTTCGCCCACATGTCTTTGCATAGCGATTTTGGTTCGCCTTGAGGGCATTCATCCTCGAATTGCACCCGGAATTTGATTTGGCAGTCCATGATCGGCTTGGCTGTGAAGGCGGTGGCGCCATTCCAACAAGAATACACCTGGAAGGGCCGGCCACTTTGTTGAGCTGCTCTCGATGTGGGATCATTCCAGAACAGGTCCCAGGCCAGATCCCAGCTCCCATCGGGAGGAATGTTGAAGAAGAGGTCTCCCGTCATGCCTCGTGCAATCCAAACGTCGTAGAATGTTGGTTCGGGCCCGACGTAGGTCCAATCCATCGCACAGACCATGTCAGCATTTTGATAGAGACGCTGACGGATTAATTCCAGGATATCTTCCGTGCAGATGGCCACGTCGTTAATAAAGATGACAGTAGTCTCCTCCCGGGAAAACTGATCGCGGAACAGTTGCAAGGGCGCCAAGGCTGCATTGCGTAATTCTGCGAGTGCATCAATACGATAGACGCCTTCTCCCATCGGGTCGACGTCGTTCTTCGTTAGATAAACAGCGACCCCCAATGCCTCGAGCTGCGGTCTTAGAAGGGACAAGATCTCCCAAGTACCGTCGTCAGAGCGCCCTTCGACAACCGAGACAGCGCAATCAAAAGGGCCGAGAAAACGGATCGCCTCCACAACTGACCCCATGAGTCGGGGAAGCAGTGGAGCGCATTGATAAAGATCGAGAGCGAAATAATATTTGCGATAATGAGAGGTTCCTGTCGTTTCCGCGGAATCACGCCGCAAGTACTTGTAGCGTTCCCATTGGGGAACAGGGCATTTGAGTCGGTCGATAGATCCATCTTCATCATCGAGGATGCTGTCGACATAAGACTGGGCCACTTCGGGCTGCGTGGCATTTCCAGTGTTCGGTGGGCTGTTCGGTTCGGAGTAGTCGGCATCGTCATTGGCGTCATTAGAGGCGTCCCCGGCAGCACCGCCGGCAGTATTTTGGTCAACTGTAAATGCATTAGTAGAAGCATTTAGGGGACCGAAATACATGACATCCTTGAGGAGCCTGACTCCGAGTTGGGCCAGTCTGATACGGGCTCGCTGGAAAAGTAGCCCGTCACATCTCGCGGGTTGGATTGATATTTGTAGAACCCAAAGAACAGGAACACAGCAAACAGAGCAGCGAACTGGACGCTGATTATTACTCTCCGCCGCATAATCGTCGAATGGGAAGTCGACATTGGATTTGAAACTGGATTGATATCCCAGGGGCCAAGCAAGGATTTATTGCTCCATCAGCGTTGGAAGTGTCGAATTTCTGCACGGGGATTGAAAGAGCAACAACGGAAGGACGAGATTAAACGGCTCGAGTCAAAGAAAGAATCCAGATGTCAGCTCGTGGTGACAAAGGAAGCTGGAGTAACGTGGTGTGGTGCAGACCTTTGGAGGTGAGGTCCTCTTCGAAGGGCAGATGCGACGTATCCACTGTTCCTGATATGTACTAGTATCATCCCTAATACGTTCCTGACTGAGGTTGTTACACATGTACTCATACCACCACTGGCGGACTAAGTCACTAGCACGAGGCATGCAAGCGAATAGCAAAAATCAAAATACCGGAGAATTTCCGAAGTTGATATAACGCGCTCTTTTTAGTAGGAACACTAAACCGTAAGTGGCTTAGTTTAATTATGATTATTTTTAGCGCCGACAGCCCCGTAGGCAGAGAGACTCTGATAGCATCACAATTACCCTTCGCTTACCGTCTTGCGTTATCGCTTTTCAATTCCGACAACAACCCCTTGAGTCTTTGGAGATGTTTGACGCTACAGCAATCTCAAGGTAGTCAGCCATGTCGATCAAGATATCTAATCTATGTCCCGTTGGAGGGCCGAAACATTGAATTGCCGCCAGATATTTTCAATCTGGATGAACCTTGACTGGTTTTGTTGCGAATGCACGACACAAACAAAACTACAGACCCTGCCATGATAGATGTCTTTGGACACGGACTGGGGATGACCGATCACGGCATCCTGCTTCTGATTTATTGAAAAACTCGTCCCGGTTGCCAGGGGAACGCGGCTTGCCATTGTGAATCTTCTTTTTTTTCCTATTCAAATGCCTTTAATTTTCATGTTCTCATCATGAGATGTCTCTGGAAGTCAGATTGTCCTCTTCACTGCCGGGCCGGTGACGGCCGCGGTCAGAACATCCATCGTTTAATGTTATGGATCCTTCAAAACCACGTTCCTCTCGATCACCCGTTGACAGACTGCTTCTCCGAGTTTCGAACCTTTCGGCTACGTCGATGGGAACCCAAGCAAAACCCGATCGGCGGCGTCAGGTGATTCGTGCAGAGCAGATACAGATTTTGGACTGTGGAATTCTGTGCTACAATGGTCGACTTAGCGAGCGACGGCAGTTCTGTAGGAGCATGTGTCGACTATGACTCTGGTATATCCGGCTGTGGTCTCCTTGACTATTCGGACGTCAACGCGTTCTCCTGGTGGGTCGTCATGCCGAGTTTAACCTGGGATGTTTCTTTTTGCGAGGCTGAACGAGATGTAGTCGTCATGACGACCCGAACCACAATTCAGTGTGCTCCACTGCCCTCTTGATCCCAAACGTGGATCGGACCTACATTTACATGGCCTGTGGCCAATCCGCCGTCACGCCAACTCTCCCGGTCTCGCCGACGACTGCTCCAGTTGACTCGTCTCAGTGTCCATAACAAGCAATGATGCGAGCCAGCTCCGTGTAAGTACATTGGGTGTGGTAAATTCACCCGATTCAGGTTCTAGCTCGAGTTCAAGCTCAAACAATACTGGTGCCATCATTGGGGGTGTCGTTGGAGGACTGGAATTATGTGTCTCACGGCTCTTTGTATTCTCTTCATGTGGAGGCGGCGGGAGAAACACCGAGCAAGGCCCCCGTGCGGCGCTTCTCGTCAATAACAGCAAACAACCTCCGGCCGGTTGTTACCCGTCTGCAAGTCATGCCCCAGACGACCGCACAATGATGGATATGAATCAACGTCAAAAGGATCACTCAGAAATGGAGACTCCCCTCATATGCTCAACACGGTCCAAGTGAGTTGCGAGGCTTCGAACCTGCATGTCGGCCAAAGTGAAACTATATATAGATTTCAGCGCGTTGAAGTGATATATTCGTGATGCCTGATCATCATATTCCGCTCGCCACAAGAAAGCACAATGCCTGAAGTTTATCGTGATTGGTGTTGATGAAAGCTCCATAACCTGACAAACACAACGCACGAGACTGCGGCGACAGTCAATTGTTGAAACCAAGACTAATTCGGATCAATATTTTTGGGAGCACGTCGAATGATCGACCTCTTCCGAGAGGCAGGCGCGGTCCAGATAGGCGGGGTTAAAGATCCGAAGTTCGCAAGCCGTCCACGTAAACAGGGACCCCAGCCCACGCCTTCCGACCAAAAAGGTCTAGGGAGTCTGAATGATCGAGTCAGCAAGATGTGTTCCAGGTACAATGGCCTTTTTTGGGTGTCGGAGGTGCAGTTCCACACCCCTGAGTCGGGATCAGCTGAGGCAGCCACAAACGTTGCCACCGATAACAACCGTTCAAACATACAGCAACGCGTCTTGTACCAGGTGTTGGGAAGATCAATTCTAATCATCGCACTCTTTTCAGTTCCGATTTCAGTTGTCCGAAACGGACAAATTCTGGGGGGAAAGGGCTTCTCGACATTGCTTTGAAAGTTGTGGCATTTAACGGTGGCCTGTCAAAACTGATAATAAAAACGAGTGATGACGGAGCAGTTCGTAAAGTGACACGACTCGTGGTGATGGGACACCCGTCAGGGGCGACCACCGACATCCCGACGTTGCCACCAGCATGAGCCCAAGCGCACATGGGTTTGAAGGCTGCAGACTGTATAGCCTATGGTCATTGGCTGCAAGCAGAGCCACCGAGGACACAAGAGAAGGAAAAGCGTTGCGCATAACTCGATGAAAATCTGCCCCTGAACGTGAGTCCTCCTCTTCTTGGCCTAGCTTTCGAGTTTTCCGTACGTGAGGCACCGGAACTAAGCCAAGCTCTGGCTAGTGGCTCCTCAAGGGCCAACCCTAGTCGATAACCTCGAGAGACCCCTTTGCCGCCATCGGCGGTTGAATGCTTCAGTGAACCAATAGCGCAGCTGCGCTTCCGGGGGTCCCTCAAATTAAGGCTTCAAGAGATGATAGGTCTAATGCACGCTTGTTTTGAGGTCGAACAAATACATCCTAGGGGATGGAGTTGATCATCATGAACCTCGCAACATTCTTCTCCATAGTCAAAGTTCGGCGGTGCTCGTCAGCTCCAGTCAATGAACTACGTCCCTCGTAAGCCTTTGGGTCCTAGAACTTCCTCCAGGTTTTCAGCAGCCGGAAGGAGGACAGAATTCCGAATAAGACCTACCTAAAAAGGAAGATGATTACGTATTGATGGACCCCCCGATACGTTGTCGAGATGCATGGCGCCGGAGATTAACAGTAATCTTATCCGCAGCTTTTTTGGCCGGACAAGAGGGGCCCGCATGGCAAACGTCTTGTGCTTTTGCATGAATGTCCTGATCTTTTGCCGGCCCAGAGATGGTTAAGTCGGGAGTCATCAAACGGCGAGGATGCATGCAAGATGTCCGATGTTGGCGGCTCCAAAGAGCCAATCGAAGACGTTTTCATTCGACGAGAGAGGGCGGCATCAAACTTCAACCCCTTATCGATATGGCGTAGTCACCGAGAACAATGGAGTATGTGGAGGTCATATTCCCGCCTAGTCGAGCTAGCATCAGCCTCCGCCGACATGGGGTCCATGGTTCTGGGAAGCCATCCATTTAAGGGGCAATTGAGGTGAACTATTCTCTAAATATGCAGGACACACTCGTGCGGCAAAGCAGCTCGTGTTTGCGAAATTGCTTATCGAAGAATTGGTGGCGCCGTCTACCGGATCGAGGAGTGATAAGATATCCCCAGTTGCACTTGCCTTGTATTGTGTAAGCGGGTAAGGCAGGAGTCAAGCGACGAAAGAGTCCAACCGTCTCTGGCAATACTTCATCGGTGTCGTATAAGACCGCAGCCGCAGGGTCCCTCATCCCACTCTTCGCCTCTCATTCTGCCATCCAGACTGCACAGGCCCTCAGTCTCGAGATGTCAGCGTCACTTTCTTCTGTTCTCTTCACGCGAGGAGCGGACAGAGTGTATTTCGCGGCCTTGCTTGTCTGTCTATTCTATATTTTCTGCACCTCCGGTCCAATCCCGATCCCTTTCCGGGAAAATGTTGGTTCACCAGGTCCGCTCCAGTCACAAGACACCGTCTCCGCCGATGACAACAGCACCAGTGTTGCGGAAGGCTTCGATCTAGCCGATGTTTTCAAAGAAGAACAAGCGTCCTCCAAAGATGTCAGCGACATCTTCTCGGCCGAACCGTGGGTCCCGCCTCAAGTGACAGACCTGGATGAATCCAGGATGGAAATGGTCGAACCCTACATCACGGCCATCATGGATCCCAAAGACAAATATTTCGACCGGTTACAATGTCCACATCCATACAAGAACCGCTACAAGGGACTTCGCCGGCGCCGAAATCTATCGTCCAAATTCGAAACGGGCCCGAAGCAATATTTCTTTGCCCTCAACCTGTATGAATGCGCCCATGTTCTGCCGCGATTGCTGGGGTCCGTCGTTGAAGCGATTCGACTCCTCCGTCCGGAAGACTGTGTATTATCCATCGTCGGGGGCCGTTCCACCGATGGCACAACGGAAATCCTTTCTCGACTCCGAGACGAAATGGAAGCCATGAACGTTACCTACTATTTCAGCACGAGTGATATCGATCCGCTCAAACAGGGCAATGATCGTATCACCGAGCTGGCCAAACTGCGCAACTTGGTTCTGGATCCCTTGATTCGGCAGCCCGAGCTGTATGATCCAGATGCCACCGTCATCTTCTTGAATGACGTTTCCATTTGTGCGGACGACATCATGGAACTGGTCTATCAAAAGGTTAGCACCCCGTGGCCATGACTGTGGGAGCACCACGAACGCCTAGGTGTCGTGAAACCAAATTGGGACCGAGCTGACCACCAGCAATAGGAATTTCAACGAGCTCACATGACCTGCGCGATGGACTGGGTCGACTACGGCGACACATTCTATGACTCGTGGATTTCCCGTAGCATGACCGGCGACATGTTTATTGAGATTCCTCAGGACGGCTCTTTCGAGTTCAAGCACAACCTATTCTGGAACGACCCTGTCACGCGAAAACGGTTTGACATGAAGCTCCCTATCCAGGTATATTCCTGCTGGAATGGGGGTGCTGCGTTCACCGCGAAGCCGCTTTTGAAGGACAACGTGACGTTCAGAGCATCGTACAAAGATGAATGCTATATGGGCGAGCCGACCCTGTTTTGCAAAGACTTCTGGACGCTGGGGTATGGCCGAATCGCAATCATCCCGAGTGTCAATGTTGGCTATAACGATGACGAATCCCGTCATGTGAAGGAAAAGCATGGCTATGCATCCAGTACGATATTTGAGACCGAGAAAGTAGAGGAGAGATCGACCGAAATTCAATGGAAGGTGACCCCACCGGAGCTCGTCAAGTGCGAGCCCGATTGGGTACATCCGTCGTGGGTTCAATGGGACCAGGCATCCAAGGATCAGGAGCCCTTCGATTGGACTCATTCGGGGTATTTCAACGCAGACAAAGGCGAAGAAAATGAAGGCGGACTGATCTTCGATTGAGGGAAAGGACCACAAGAATTATGAACATTTGAACCCGCATGATGAACCCGACTTGGAACTTCGACATATTACTGAGAATAGGTTTTCAGAACACTGTACAATATAGAACAGCCATGGAATTTTCGAATAGAGGGATGATCGAAGACTCCCCTTTTCCTCATTCTTAGTAGTCGGTGACTTAGGAGAGCATTCCGGCTAAGTTTCCCTCCATTCTCCCCGCCTGAGCAAATTTGGTAGTAGGGCGAAAAAAAAAAAAAAGTTAGTCGACCCTGCGACCCAGCACTACGAGCCTCTGCACCATGGTCAAGTCTTATTTGTAAGTGAAACTCCTAGATTATGGTCGAGTGTTTTCAAGTCTGACCCGTACGAGGAAATTCGAGCACCGCAAGACTTTCGGCCAGATCTGCACCGCTACTGCCAACGTTGTTTGGGACCCTTCTGCCGCCCATGAGGACTCGACGAGCAGAGGCGGTGCCGGGCGTGCCTACGTCGGAGCAAACGAAGACGTCCTTGTGTGGGACTTGAAGAAATCCGAAAGAATAGACGTGTGGAATGTTGAGGATAACACTGCTTTGGTCACGGTCATTTGCAGAAGTCACGTTGACCCGGATGTCTTTGCGGTTGGCTACGAAGATGGCAAGATTCGTATCTGGGACTCGAGAACGGCAACGGTCATAATCACTTTCAATGGACACAAGACTGCAGTTACGCAACTTCGATTCGATCCCTCAGGAGTTCGCTTGGCCAGTGGCTCCAAAGACACCGACATTATAGTGTGGGACTTGGTTGCAGAAGTAGGCCTGTACCGTTTACGAGGGCACAAGGATCAAATCACTTCGCTCAACTTCCTTGCAGGAGACGACACTGATTCATTGGAAGACCGCTCCCCACCAGGCGCACACGAGAACCCGGCCTCGGACAACTTCCTCCTCTCTACCAGTAAGGACGCCCTAATCAAATTGTGGGATCTTTCTACACAGCACTGTATCGAAACCCATGTAACGCAAACGAATGGAGAATGTTGGGCATTGGGTCTCACAAGAGAGCGCGGTGGCTGCATAACAGCGGGCAACGATGGAGAGCTTAAGGTGTGGTCGATCAACGCATCTGTGATGAAGCAAAAGCTGAGGACGAGCCACCAAGAAGGCCACAATATTCTCCAAGAGCGTGGGACATTATACCGGCATGGCCGAGATCGACCGTTGGCGGTCAGCTTCCATCCCCGTCGAGATTTCATCGCGGTACATGGTTCTGACAAAGCCATTGAACTGTTCCGCATCCGCTCCGAAAGTGAAGTACGAAGAATACTGACCCGGAAGCGCAGGAGAAGAAAAGAAAAAGGAGGGACCGCTGCGGATGTGGATCTGGGAGCGGACCTCGTCGACGACGCAGAAACCTCGACCGAGATCTCAAGCGCCGCCGCTGCAGACATATTTGTCCCATATGTTATTGTACGAACCGGAGGAAAAGTTCGATCGATGGACTGGGCTCGACAAAAGTCCGGGAAATCCATTCAGATATTGGTGGCTACCTCGAACAATCAGCTGGAGCTCTTCGACATCACGGCATCGGACAAGAAGAAATCGAACGAAGCGCCCGACTATGGTCGGACTCTCTCGGTGGACATGCCTGGACACCGTTCAGACATCCGCTGTGTCGCTTTGAGTTCGGACGATAGAATGCTTGCAACGGCCTCCCATGGTAGCTTGAAAATATGGAATACCAGAACACAAACGTGTCTGCGCACTCTGGACTGTGGGTACGCTCTTTGCATGGCTTTCCTGCCCGGTGACAAAATCGTCGTGGTGGGGACTCGAGAGGGCACTCTGGAAGTGTTTGACATTGCCGCGTCGAATTTGCTCGAGACTGTCAACGCTCATGAACAAGATATTTGGTCGCTGCAGGTGAGCCCGGACGGCAAATCCCTAGTCACGGGATCAGCCGACAAAAGCGCGAAATTCTGGCAGTTCAAGGTGGTTCAGGAAGAGGTTTTGGGAACGACCCGAACGAATGCCAAATTGACCCTTGTACATTCGCGAACATTGAAGGTCGCCGACGACATATTGAGTGTCTGCTTCTCACCCGACGGGAAACTCCTGGCGGTCAGCACTCTCGATAACACCGTGAAGGTATTTTTTGTGGATTCGCTCAAGCTTTTCCTGACTCTTTATGGACACAAACTGCCCGTTCTGAACATGGACATCAGCTATGACAGTAAGCTGATCGTTACATCCAGTGCGGACAAGAATGTTCGAGTGTGGGGTTTGGACTTTGGTGACTGCCACAAGGCCTTCTTTGCCCACCAGGACAGCATCCTCTCGGTTCTCTTCGTCCCCAACGATAACGAAGGAAATGGTCACCATTTCTTCTCGGCATCCAAGGACAAAGTCATCCAGTACTATGACGCCGATAAGTTCGAGCAAATTCAAAGGCTAGACGGTCACCACGGAGAAATTTGGGCAATGGCGATAGCTCATTCAGGAGATTTTCTGGTTAGCGCCAGTCACGACAAAAGCATCAGGATATGGCAGCAGACCGAGGAGCAGATATTTCTCGAGGAAGAACGGGAAAAGGAACTCGAAGAACTCTACGAGAATACTCTGTTGACCTCTCTTGAAAATGATGCAGAACAAATTGACGGCGAGGCTGACGGCATCGAAGCAACGGCGGCCGGGAGACCAACTGCGCAAACACTGATGGCTGGGGAGAAGATCGCAGAGGCGCTCGAGGTGGGCTTGGACGACCTCAAACTAATGCAGCAATACGAAAAAACAAGGCAAACGAACCCGAGAGTCGCACTCCCTCAACGAGACGCTGTCTTCCTGGCCAACAATAATGTCGCAGCTTCGGTCTATGTGTTGAGTGTCTTCCAAAAAATACCGTCCGCATCTCTTCAGGATGCGCTTCTTGTCATCTCTTTCTCCCAACTCCCGGCACTGTTCACATTTCTTGCTCTCTGGGCGGAGGAAGGACGAAGCATCCCGTTGACATGTCGGATCCTATTCTTCATGCTCAAGACCCACCAGAAGCAAATCGTCAGTAGCCGGGTGATGAAATTGATGCTCGAGGAGGTGCGGGACAAGTTGCGGCAAACTCTTCAGAAGCAGAAGCAGGATCTCGGTTTCAATCTCGCCGGACTCAGAGTTCTGGGTCGCCGAGTGCGGGAATTAGGCGAGAGTGATTATGTCAATGAGTCGACGTGGCAGACCGGTCCGCCGTTCGACCTGCATCGAGGCAAGAAGAGAGAGTTTGTCAACGTGGCCTGACTCGGACTCGACCGCACTGATGAGGTGGTGGAATGAAGGTCTGATTTTACGTCGCACTGGTATTGTCCTGGAAGACTACTGTATTCGTCGATCTTCAATCGGCTCGCGGGAGAACCAATGGTCGGATTCACATCGGAGACCAGATCACTCTACTGTAAAGACATTCGACACCGGCTGGTCCACGTGTGGCAGACGCAGATCCCGGGATCAGAAAGATGGGATGTCAAAATTCAGCGAGAATCGTTGCGCTTGGAGACCTCGATACTCTACGCTGGCAAAGAAATCCTCCAGCCTCTTGTCGAATCCTATTTACACTTCAAAATTCGGCCACAAGGCCGAATTATTTGGCCACGTGACGTCCAGAGCTGCAGAACTCAGAGGCCTACCAGAACGGGGTGGATGAATTGATTGACCAGAGAAAATGTTGAAGACGTGGGCGTTGACACAGATTTTTGTCAAATGCTCTCTCCCTGTCAGATCACAACTCACCTATGACCAAGAGCCTTACCAGGTGGTTAGAAGTTCGGAACACGGGGATGTTGTTCTGTCTTGAATACGAACAAGCCATTGGCGTGGCGTCGATCCAACGCCGGGATGGGGACCCTTGCCGCATCACTTGTCGCAGCGCAGGAATTCCGGCGGACGGAGACGCTTTTTGCTCGACACTGGGTTTGCCTGTTTTCAAAAATGCAGAATGTCGCACCACTTTGTAGCAGTAGATGGCAAGACGACAAGAGACCGCATGCCATCTAGATAGAGTCGACAATGGAAACCTCCCCCATAAAAGACCCAGACGCATGTTCTTTTGCTTGGAACGTTTGGCCAGATCGAGAGGGTCCCCTCCCCCCCAGGGCGTCCCAAAGAGTTGTCAGAGCCGGGTTGTGAAAGGTTGTTGGTCAAAGCTGCCACGCATTTCAAACTCAATTGACTTTTTCGCCCACCAGCTACGTCCCTGGATCCCAGCTAATAATTGTGACCACGTACTTTACGTTGCAGACTACCTTGATAAGTAACGTATCAATCCCATTTCTGCGGTGTGGCAACATAATCCCCTGCATGGTCACACCCCCTACACGCTTCGCAGCCGCCGCATGGGTTTGGGGAGAGGTTATGGAAGAGAGGTTGGAACAGGCCCTAGTAGCAGAAAGCAGGGTTTGGAATTGGGAGATGTCCCGTAATTAGCAGCCGCAGTCACCGATATTTTTTTTTTCTTTTTGGCGTGCTTTTGCGTCCCGACAACATGGATGAGAGACGGGAGGCTGCATTCGGTTGGAGGAGCCGCAGGGGAGGAATTTCATGCTGGGACTGCTAGTACATGGGCGCTTGGTTACACAGTACGTTTTAGTCGATGGTGGCTGCAAATTGGCCGGTAAACTCCACCAGAGGCATGCAATTGAGGTGAAGATACCCGAGACGGAATGCAAAGAAAGAGGGATAAAAATACGCCAAGGAGAAAGGAGTGAGGGAGAGGACCGAACGGGAGTTGGAAGATGGAATTGAAGATGAAAGTGAAATGCAAAGTTGTACTGTACCAACGGTAGTTAGGGAGTTGCCTGCGCAGTCTGGCCCTCTCACGTAATCTTTCTCCCGCACTGCCACCCACTTCCTCTTGCAATCTGCCAATTTTTCTCCTTGCCAATGCTGGGTAGAAAGTACCAAATAGTACTCTCAACAACAGCCCACCCTCGTACACACCCGAAGTATGGGCAGGTACCGTGGATTAGCTCGAAAGCAGCCGAAAATCTTTCATCTCCGCTGCATACCCCGGCTTCTTTCCAGCTGGGATGTCCTCGTATTCGCCTCCCCTCTCCGTAACTGTCAGCTCCACCGAATGCCTTCCATCGCCGATTGAACTCTCGAGTCTCGCCTCGCGTCTAGTGACAAAAACTTGTCAAGTTTCTGCTGCAACTCGTCAATCGAAAAAGCCCTTCATGCAGACGCCGCTTTATGCCTTTCACGCGCCCACCGCATCCCAACTGTTACGTTTGGTGGACTTTGACAGTCGACGCACGTTACCGGCCATCCGGTGTCCATCGTGCCCAGCTTGGGGGTTGACGAACAAAGAAACTGGTCAGTGCTCATCTCCAGACTGCTATTCTAGCTTTGCAGCCGCCATTGTTTGACTCAAGAGCCAAAACATTGCCCTCGTTACCAACTAGTGAAGCCTGGGAAGCAGGGTACAAGGTAGATACTCATTCATCAAAACGCCGCCCGGCATCTTCCATCAAGTTGGGGCGCTCACCACGACATGACCTGGTCTGTGAGCGTAACATACTTTCCTCTGCTCCCATATTGGAAACGACTAGCCTTTAATAATTCCATTGGACGCTCGGTCTGGAAGGGGACCATAGCAGCTGAGTCTGAGCAAGGTTGATGATACTATGAACGTTTGGCCCAGTAGCTTTGAAAGTCATCGGCGTGAGGACTGCCAATGGGGAGGCAGCGCTGGAAAATGGATCTTGACCTGCAAACACACAAACCCACGGGCTCGAAAGATGCCTCTGCTGGACGAATCAACATGATCCCCCACTGGACAGGCCTAGCTACGACCACAGATCTAACACGCCTGACCTCGGGGTGTCGATGATCTGCCCGAACCAGAGTTTGGACAAACTCTGTGTACAAGCGGCGAGCAAGGGAAATCCCCCATCTCGACGGCCGCGACAGCTTGTTTGGGACATGAATGAATATGGCGTCCTGTCTCACCGGCCAGATGCGTCGTCTCGAGTCGCCGCTAGCAAAAGTCTCAGTCCCTCCCCTTTGCTCTCATAGGCTCCTCGCTGGGTCCCGCATGCGTCAGATCCGGACTCGATCGCAATCCCCAGCGGACCTTGCTGCCATTGGCTTCCCCAAACCCCCTCCACCGCTTCACTGCAGCTAATCCGTGGTCGAATTGCGTTGGGAGCGAGCAGGGGCCACAACGGTTAAAACGCTCCGGCCGCAAGCCGTGGCAGTCGCAATTTAGTTCCTCAATGTTTGACGTGAAAAAGGGTCCTGGTCCACTCAGACGTCAAGCCACCGAGGCTACCAGATTAAGGCCAGTCTTTTTGCCCGGCAAGTGGGCCCCACACACGCCTGTGACCTCAATGCTCTCACATTTTGACATTGGTTGTTCCATGGGCCACCAAAGAACCACCATAATTCCGGCTCAGGGGTTGAGCCAACTGGTACGCTGCCCAGTCATCGAACTGCGCCGAAGAGACGCATCTCTGTGCCTGACAAACCTGGGATGCCCAGCTATCGTCGTCGACATGAACCATAGAATACGTTCCCCGGTCATGGAACCATTGTCATGAACCGCGATGGCCTCCTCCCCTACCCTGCATGAAACAGCTCTGGTACATCTTCGCTCTTCTGTCGTCCAACGCCTACAGGAATAAAATGATTCCCCCAACCAAAAAAAAAAAAAATTTCCACGACGCGTCCAAGGCATCACAATCGAGGTGGTGAAGAAAGTTTAGCACTGTCTTGCAAATGACAGTGCGAAGCACACATGAACCTCTGGGCCCTGGACTTGCAAGGGTGAATTTGTCAAGCACCCTTCCTTCATGCTTGTCTGGGTAAATGTCATGATCATCTGGACTGGGGGGTTGACCCTTGCCCGTAGATCGATCCAGTGGAGCTCTGGCGTTTTTAGGTCGATTTACACGGGCCTTGCAGTTCTTTTCTGCGATTCCCTTCACCCATCTGGGTTCGAACAAAATGAAGAAAGATGGAGCCGGCTAGTGCTGCTCCCTGCGCGCCGCCCTATCCCCTCCGATCCCATTTGGCTCCATGCTGGTTTAAAGGTTTTTGGTGTATTGGCAGCCGATGATAGTGCAGGCACGCACTTTTTTCCTCCTAGACTCTGACCATCGCGCCCCAGTCACCGCGACATGGGCCTAAACTCGGGATTTACCTCTCCTCAACCATCCACACCGAGTGAGCCTGGCTTCCGAAATGGGACGCTGATGGCTTCCAAATGGCTGTTCATGGCGCGATGCTAGCTCTTGCTTCCAACGCCTCTTTCCTTATCCTTCTACCCTACATCCACTTGTACGTACTACATGCTCAACTGGATCTCGACACCCCTCTTTCTTAAGTTAACGATCAGCATTTTTGAGCTGTATCCCATCACAGCTGTATGTTGCATTGGTTCCAGGTCTTTCCGAGATCAAGACCGTCCCAGGAAGAGTAATCCAGGATAACCTTTTATCACTCGCCCCTCAAACAGTCTGGACGCAACCTTTTTTCCCAGTCAGCCCTCCTTGTTGCTGGCAGTCATTGAAAGCTTCTTTTAGGGAGCCCGTTTCACCAAAATTCCATTGATGTCAGATCAGTTGAGGACCGTCATCACTTACGCATACCTAATCCGTCACCGTTGGTTCGACCGAGAAGCCATTTCATCGCCAGTTCAGAGTTCTCCTGCAATATTATTCCGCTACAATGGAATAGCAATCTGAACTTGGAGGTGTTTCCAGGCTTCCAAACCCGGTCTCAATTCATTCCCAGGATCTTGAATTTTTGACCCGGTACCCTCAAGGGACTTCCGAAATCACCACCTTGTCAGCCAGCCAGCCATCTTCCAGTGTCGTCGACCCAAACATCTATGTCAAGCACAATTGAGTGGTGACGTGTCTTCTGGAATACCAATCAACGCACCATGTCTCGATCTAGTCGGCGCGGTCCTTGGTTACCAGAGGAAGATGCCTCACTGCTGCATCTCGTCCGGACGCAAGGTCTGAACAATTGGGTCCGTATATCACAACACATGCAACATCGATCGCCGAAACAATGTAGAGAACGATATCATCAAAATCTCAAACCTTCTCTCAGCCACGAGCCTATTTCGGCACAGGAAGGCGAGGTGATTGAGCAACTCGTCCAAGAAATGGGCAAGCGGTGGGCTGAGATTGCGCGGCGTTTGGGGAATCGCAGTGACAATGCGGTAAAGAATTGGTGGAACGGCAGTATGAATCGTCGAAAGAGAAATACAGCCCAGCAGAATGGCGGTTCGAAAATGGTGGGATATCGGACGCAGCCTATTCCCGCATCAGCACCTTCGCGACAGCTATGTCTACCAGACCAAACTGCCTCTACACGAGAAGCCTACGGAGCTCCTTATTCTATTCCGCCGCCCTTTCACAAACCTGAACTTACTCCGAACCATTCTGGATTCACTGGCACCCAACACTTCAACCCAGAACCTGGTTATCGTGTTCATCACCAGACAGAACGACCACGGTTCCTTGGCCATGCTCATTTCAAGTCTTCATCTTATTCGACGTATGATCCGTCAGCTAACAACACTCGACCCACTCTCTCACCCGGATTCGGTTCCCACCAAGTGAGGAAGCCTTCTCTCCCTGAGCAACCATCTTGGCCTGGGGCGCGATCCGCGGAGCGTCGCGACTGGCAGCTGCCACCCCTAAATTTTGAACCTCCTGTGCCTTCACCTGCGGCGACAGAAATCTCACACACCTCGTCAAATCAGCAAGCACCGTCTTTGGTTTCAGACAACCAGTCGAACTGTTCAATTTCACCAAAGACAATCCCTTCGCCTCGACCGAGAATGCCTGCCACAAGTGCACCTACAGTGCAACTGCTGTCCGACATGTCCGGGCGGAGTAGCACCGGCCATTTCACAGAGGGCAAGATAGACGGAACTGAGCAGCGACGAGACGATGTATACATGCAAACATGCTCACCGGTGGGAAGTGCAGAGTTATCACCCTCCAATGTTGTGGCCCTTCCCGGGTTACTGCACCATCTCGCTCTTCCCGAGCCGGCGACGAGTTTGTCTGAATCCAACAGGCTCGAAGACAGAGCACACCGAATACAACAGCCTCCGAAAATGGATATACTGGGCGGAAGAGATGCTCGGATGAATGTGGCCCGGCTAATTGAATAAGGCTACACGTCCTGCTCTGGTTGGAGAGCATCGTGACGTCTCCAAGGAGGACACGAATATCTCCCACGAATATTTTCTTTTCTTTTCTATTTTTCTTCTATTCTCTCTTCTTTTCTTTTCTTTTCCCCCTTTGGAAAAGAAAGGGGGTTTGTTCACTTTGAACACGTGTACTATATCGCAGCACCTCAGGTATGAGGCCTCAAGGTCAGGCATACTATGAGCGATCCTACGGTACCCACAAGCACATGCAAGAGAGGATCAAGTGTGTTATGCTTGGGTGTTGGGTGTTGGGAAAAATATCCATGTACAGTATTTTCAGAGGGATCAGGCCGACATGGGCACAGGGGGAAGACGGGACAGGACTTCACGTTTGGAAACAGAGATCAACGCAGACAAAGCAGTGCAGAGCGGGACAGCAGGGGCAGGAAAGATATAGCAATCATTCGTGGGATTTTGATGTGTGAACTATTTGACACGGGCAGGCTTTCTGGTATATTTTTGCGGCGACATAATGATAACGACAACGACAATTGGCTGGTGGACTAGATATTCACCGAATTTGTGATCAGGCCTTCTCCAGAATACACCCTCCATTCCTGACATAGACCATCCTTCCGCCGTCACACAAATGCAGTTACAATCAAGACTCTAGCAAGCGGTTCGCCGGGTCTTCTAGATGAATTCAGGCCGCGTGCTCTTGGGCATTTCTCCCCCACATTCAGGGTCCCGGTTACGTCCGACTCCTCAACGGCGTATTCCCTTTCGTCATCGGGCACAACGCACCCAGCAAAAATCAATGCCTCCGAGCAGAGCTCATTTGAAAATTTGAAATTCCTCAATAACAGAGCCATCAACTTTCTCTCCTTCGTCTTCGTCTCGCACTGGGCGGATTCGGCGGTAGTGGCCTTCATCAACAGGTGAAGCCGACAAGCAGCCAATCATGAAAGAGAACAGGGATGGCAAGACTAGATATCAAAGAGGAGCAACGGACTAGATCGCCGAGGGCCACTAACGTCCTCAAATCTCGGTCTAAGCGGTCATCAAGCGAGAGATGACAAGGGAGCCGACAAGGGGTGATGCCATGGGTGGCCTGTGGGGGGAAGCTGCTGCGAGACAGCTGCCATTCACCAGGGCCTCCCTAGCGGATGGTCACAGATCCTGGCCCGGTTGGCCGGCAGAGGTCGACGGCGAAGGTTTTACAGGTCTGCTTCTACCGTACTTCAATGCCCGTTGCTTGCGCCTTGTCCGACAGCAACGATACCTGGCACGCTTTTCGACTGCTTCAGAGTTCAGACATGGTCGTCCCTCACCAATTCATCCAGCCTTGGCCAGTTTGTTTAGGCCTACCGACCCAGAAAGCCCCTAAGACCGACCGCTCTAGGACCAAGCGCCTAGCCAGCACTAACCCCTCCAGGATCCCAATCTCATTCCGCCCAAAGCCTTCAGGCGTTCAGCTGGCTTGTTACAGTGGGTGCTAATCCACTCTGTCGGCCCAGCTCGCTTGTTGTCGAATCGCCTTGGAGACCGTTGAAATCAAACCTGACAAGCCAAGAGGTGGCACACGGCAACAAATCCAGACCCAGGGGAACTACCACTTACTTCATACGCGCCCGTCTCCATTCTTGTGGCAATGCCGATGGGCTTTGGGTCGGAGACGTCGGAGCCTGTTTAAGACAAAAGAGGCAGAGAGTCCGGAAAACAACTGAAGCAGATTGCTTCAACATTTGCTGGGTATCATTCCCATGCGCCCGGGAGACTAATCCATTCCACTCTCATAAAAGTCCTGATCAACTGGTCGAAGTGACCCAAGATATGGCACTCCACAAAGTCCTGAGAACACTCAAACTGATGGCGGATCAAGACTTATGCCGTCTTTGTCTCGGAAACAGGCAGAGAGTGTGGTCCTCGCGATTTGAGAAAGACATAGTGATCTCTTCTATGGCGATGAACTGCAAAAAGTGGAAAGATTTGCGACAATGATCTGCTCTGACAATGCGTCGAGATCCCATTGGGCCTGAGGTACCGCCTCATAAGAAGACGAGCCGCCCTTATTCCACACAACGGTTTGTTTTTGGAAATCACTTCGCATGGCCGTCTTGGCCACATCAATCGTCATGGTTTTCACGTTTTTGAATTTTTGACCCGATAGGCAGACGTCCAATCTAGCATACACTGCTCTGGTAACTTTTCCTGCTTCTGAAGGAGGGCCGCTGGACTCACTAGCCTTGTCCCTCAGCGGATCAAAGACTGGCCTTCGAGAGTCTCAGAGCAAAAATAAAGACAGTGGTCGCAGGAAAGCCTCCTGGCCCCCCAAAACAGTTTGAAGCAAAGCGGGTTACAGGGGCACTTTACGAAATGTTATGTAACGCCGCCACACCCTGAAGCCGTTCTACCTGAAACCCGCTCTAAGAAGTTTCTCGGTGGGCCCTCTTGAGGCCCTTAAAAGAGGTCACCCCTCATTCTCCAGGATGCACGAGGGAAACTATGTTGCCATTTGCTCATCGAACAGTGTTGCGTCCCCGCTGGTTCTTACCCAGGGTTGTGAGCAGAAAACAAAGCGACCCCTGTGTACGGTATACAAGACGGGATGATCCGTTATGAAGGGTTCCCAGACCTGGTGGGTAGCTCTAGACTTCCCGTACCGACCTCCTATTCCCTATTACATGGGGTCGGTAAACCTTTTGCATCTACCCCATCAGGCAAGACAGGGAAATGCTCATGCGATCACTAGCATAGCCACGAGTCAACATGGATTGATCAACCATGCTACACCGACATTGGTTACGACTTAGGTGCATGAGTTGTAACGGAGCCTTGTCGATCTGGTTGCCCCTTTGCGACTTGTTGTCGGAGGCGGCATCGTCTGATTGATTGGAACCTGCTAGCCGGATCCCTCGCTCTTATTCAGACATCAGGAAATTTTTTTAGTTGAGGCTTGCATTGGTCTATCAACTTATGCAGTTGCTCTCTGAATCTTTCTGGACGATCTTGCTGATCCAGCCTGTTGCTGCTCTTCCACTCGCGCTTCCATTCTTCAATCAATCAAAGACGGCCCCAAACAAACAATCCCCTGAGTCTACTTCGGACTCCTGGCTCCCCGGTTGAATGGGTCCGGGTATCCCCATGGACAAGCTTAGCCCATAGCCACTCTTGAACGCCACTAAAGAATCCGGCGGTCTCTAGCTTAGTACCCCAGGAAATACATCCGTGTAGCCCCTCCCCAAAATCCTTCGGTCTTCACCAGGGGATTATCTGAACACGAACGATATCATGCGCGAGGTGATTCGCTGCCTCGGAAACGATCAAACATCTAACAGGGGGTTCAATGTGTGGTAAAGGTCTGCCTCGAGCCTCGTTTGGACAGACCATGATGTTGCTGTTTGCGCCTTGTCGCAGGATAACGTTTCACGCGTCCCGCCTTGACACCTGACAACTGGCGGCACGTTAACGGCAAATGCCCGAACGGGTCCAATTGCCTCGTTGCCGGTTTGAAGTCAAACCCTCCGAGCTCCACGCGCTTCTTCTCTCCGTGGCCTCGATGTCTCTTTCTCTCAACTAGCCTCCATGCAAATCTCCTCTCGAGATCTCAGCGTAGATCATCCGTCTCTCAAGCCAGAACTCTCCAATCCCTCAAGCGATCCAATGACAGTTTCTGAGAAGGCCTAAACTTCGGCTCGCGGCACTGTCACACAATACCGGTTTTTCCAGGTGTTCCTTGAAGATCTCATCTCACCAATCTTTCTTACCTGAAACCGAAGTCATCCTTACCAAAAATACTGCATTTCGCTTCTGCTCCATCTACTTTGTGTGCACATCCGTTGACTATCTGTGCATGGTGCATGAAGGAGCGGACGCTGTCCAAATCAGGCATCCGAACTTTGGCTGGTGACATCCGAAATTCTTCTTACCAGTTTCAGATTTACATCTCATCTCTTTAGGCAGGCTGCTTTCCCTGTGTAGCTTCTTGCATCACATCCTATCGCTGCTGAGCCGTCCTTGCATGGAGCCAGCCTATTTGAGATTTCTTCCAAATGGATGTTTGACATCCCAGCTTCAAGTCAGCCATGCTGCTGCATCACCAGCCGTGTCCCTTCATGGGAGAACCCTCACTACTTCTCGATCAAGTCATGGACTTCTCCGGTTGCACATAGGCTACCAGCACCCTGCTTTCCTAGGGTAATCTCTTAACTTTCGGGTGCTCCTTCAGTCCATCGTGGAAATTTTGCCAGTCTGCACTGTGCAGGCAAGAGTTGCCTTGGATCACCACACCGGACGGCGCTTTCCTTTGCCAGAGAGGATCTGATTTGGATTTGCCGTCGTATCTCGAACCTTGTCGCCATTTATTTCTTTCTTCCAACAGTATGTATTCCGGTGGGTTTCTCAGATTGGATGCTTGCATCTTTTTCTTCTGCGGCTGTCTTTGCTAGTAGGATTTGTCGAGCCACAGAATTTTACGTAAATCGTGTGGACGAGGTACGTACACGGAGTTGAAGGACCTGACAACCTCCAAGGTGAGTCAACGAAATCCATCAATGACATGAGGCTTCTGGTCGGGCCCTTCAACCAAAAGCTAACGACTTCAGCGACTTTCAGCTCCCCGGCGTAAATAGCGACAACTATTATACCCACTTTTCCTTGTTCGACAGCCTTCTCCCAGGCTTGGAAAACTGGTTTCATTACCAATGTCCTACTATATTGAATGATTCAGTGGATTACCCTATCTTCGAGGAGTTCTCTAACCGGAACGATGGGAAAGAAACTTCCACGCCGTCGATATGTCGAATTTCTTCTTGCCAACGCGATCAGCCGAAAAAATGCTCATAAAATTATGTCAGGCCATCCAAGACAGAGAAATCTCATGTTTCCTTATTTGATATTCCCAAGTACATCTGAATCAACATCCTGTGGCGGAGGCGAAGCGAAATCCAAGCATACTGAGATACGTTCAACGGGGGGATGCCGTACCCCGACTGAGTCAAGAGTAAAATGTCACTTCGAAACGATTGACACCATCAGCAGCGAGGTCACAGATGGAGAGATTGATCGGTCGATCGATGCTGTTGTTCAAAGTTGTCTCCGACAGAGACTTCGCTCAAAGCGTCGACTTGCAGCGATCGTCGATGTCGATAAGAAAGCTCTCTATCCGCTAGCATTCAGTGCGACCGTTTCGCGGCGTCAGCGAGAAACAGCCGCCCATCAATTGAATTGTCGTATTAAATCATCGGCAATCCTATTCCAACAAGAGACCTGCCGCGAACGCTGTAAAGCGGCGTCTATAAAGCCTTGTTCTGATCTTTCTCGACGCTCATCCATGATTCTTTGCAAATTGAGACATTGAGTGGATATGGTTTGGTAACTACCGGCATGCTGACATGACCTAACCTTCCCTTCATCAGTCATGGAACTTCGGATGGAGTCAAACCACCTTCGGGGCCAAATGTCGACCTGTCAAGTGGGGCTTTCGGGAATTCATCCTGGTGAGCTCCATACCACCATCGAAGAGATGTCGCCTTGTCTTGTCTGTTCGACGTGCTTGAACAGACTGCGGCTTCTGACAACCTTGTACCTCGTTGCGTCCCCTTTGTGCTGGTCTGATGAACTTCGAAACTACCAGTAGACTCATGCTGGGTGGTTCGTGTCCAATCGAAATTTTTGGAAATATGTTTTCTTGTCAAATGTCGCGATGACACAGGCAAATTCACGTCGAATCATCCTCTCCACGTGTGGCTACACAGTCAACAGTCTTCCAGGACGCTGGTCTCATCACCTTTTACGTTGACAACTCCGGAGCCTCCGATGTGATGCGTCCGCTGTGGGAAGCAAAGACGTAATATCAATGCCCAAGGAGCATTGTTGCTGAAACTCCTCGGTGTCTACCCCCCTTCGTTGGATGATAGGCGCTTGATGGGTCTTCAATCCTCCCTCTTTGGCCTCGATGGCCTCCAGGTCATTTCTTGGTCTCCTCTTTCATTCTGTTCTTCTGATCCGCAAAATACCTTCATAGATGTTAACTTATGTCTCAGGTGGTCCAAATATATCGCCCATAATAAACGATGGCCTTCTTGTCAGGGACAAACAGCAATGAAGATGGACTCGTTTTCCGTTTGCGTTCACGGATCACAGACTTTTGATGAATTGGGCAGGACTCAGCGCACACGGCAGGCCGTGGGAATCAAGTTTCTCAGAAACCCATTTATATTCTTCTGCAATCTACGGTCTACGTCTATGCTCAGGCCATGTGCCACAGACCCGGTATTTGGACATTGTGTAGCAGCTTCTCTCATATACAGTCAGATTAATTGTTGCATAACGGAACACGAGCGTAGACTCTTGATTTGAACCAATTCCTCAGCTCATCCTCTTTGGAATGTGTCACGTTTTCATCCTCGGCGCACTGCCAGCCATAGCACGCTTGCTATTCCTCAACTCCTTGAGCTCAATGGTCAAGTCTTGGTTCCTGAGCAGCGACGCTGAGTCCAATGGTCGAATACAATGTGACTTCTCTGAGCACGAACATCCAGTTTAGTGTTCATTCATGTTTAAAACATGTCTACAGGAGTTTCTGCTTAGCTAGACAAGAACGAATCGTTTCTGACAGGATCAAGGCTCTATCACGCTCTCTTGATATGTGCAAATACTACCTCTGTCCGTGTTGCCTGTGCTGAAGGTATAGAGAATTTCTCACAAATCGCATTAGAGAGCAAACAGCTGAGGCGCTGAGGACTTGATTTTTCGCTCTTGTCCTGTTTCTTCCCCTTGCCTGGCTTTGCATGTTCCTTTTCTTTTCTTTTCCCTTTCTCTTTTGGTCTTTGGGTTTCAGTTTACAATGTACATATTTGTTCCTTCTCCAGGCACCGCCGAGTAGGACACTCGCTTCATTTGCTGATCGAGGATTGAGGATCAGAAGTGGACTTCCCTGTCCCGTCAGGAGTTATGGGGGGTGACAGGAATTACGTGTATTTATTCGGTTAAGTATTGCGCTGAACCCTTCGACTGAGAACAATCGAATTCGAACCTTTCAGCACTCGATCATTCCTTGACTCAGGGGTTGAGTGAACAGAGCTGTGATCGGCAAAGAAGAGGACGTTAAGGTCAGCCAGCTGGCCAGCAATCGATGATCTCTTCGAACTGCTGTTTGGTAGAGGCAAGCGTTTGAATGAAGTCAAGCAGGAACAGGTGGGATGGAGAGAGGGATGTGCACCTCTGCTAAATGTCCAAGCTGTGATCGATCGATATCATTTATAGGGATCAAAGTCTCGCCGCAATTGTATCAGAACATTCGAAAGAGAATTCTATACCAAGGCTGGGATGTTCCGTTGCTGACTTGATTTTCTCGAGAAGGGAGCTGCTTCAGGGATTTTTGCTGTACAGCAAAGGACGAATGAAAGATAGAAATCTCTGGGGCTGTCGCTCTCGCGAGGCTGCGGTGCTCAATGGACGGCCTCAGCAATTAGGTAGAAGCAACAACGTGAGAATCGAAGAAACAAGGAAATTCGTTTTATCACACACAATAGCGACACTGCCTGCCTGCTCCCTTAATAACCCCCTTCTCCGGCTTCTCCATCTCCAACCCAATGAAGTGAACCACCCGCGTTCCCCCTAGAAGTAGAAATGAAGAACCAGAAGAAATGAAAGGAAGAGACTTTTCTTTTCCCGGTGCATTTCCCATGCCCGTACCATGCGGTGCCTTCCCGGCTTGTTGTGCCGGTGCCCAGCGATCCAGATCCAGATCCGTTCCGTTCAATTCAATTGTTCGTAAATTCGTCGACGTCGTCTGTTCCCGTGAATCTCTCTTCAGGGGAAATAGTGTTGCCATGTATCAAGTAATTGCATTTGGAAAAGTCCTTTTGTTTTCGCTTGCTTTCGTCGCGTCTGGAGCGAACCCTGTTCCCGGTGCCAGGTCCAATCCGACTTTCAAATCCATCAAAAAAAATCCATCATCCTAACCAAATGTCACCACCTTCGCCCTTTTCCCAGTTTTCCCAAGCCTTCCAATACGCCTTTTCTAGGTCACGCACCCAGCGCTTCGTGTCGAAGAGTCGACTATTCCAACGCCCTTCCCATAGCATACGGCGGAGATCCACCAGACGGCCCTTGCCTCTGCCAACCTTCTGTCCGGCCAAATCGGTTGCAGGATACCTGAGTCCCTTCGCAAGTGCGATTGCGGTGTCAATATATTGCTTCTCGCTCTTGACAAGTAAAACGCGGCGGGCATCGTCTCCTTCGCGACCCTCGGGTAATGCGCTTGCGACGATGCTTCCTGCCATGCGGCTGCACATTTTATATTTCCATTTGCCCCATGTCACAATCGGAGTGCCAGACCAGACCACATCAGCAGCCGTGGTGTGAGCGTTGCATTCTGGCGTGTCCAGAAATAAATCCACGACCGAGGCACGCGTGATATGCGCCCCTTTGGCGGCCACATCGGTGAACACAACTCTAGACGCAACTTCTGGGTTGGTCCAATCACGTGCATACCGCAAAAGATTCTGCTCTCCGAGATCGGGAAAACGGAGTAACCACAGGATCGCGTTGGGGACCATCTGGAGAATCTGCAGGTACATATCGAACGTAGCAGGATCAATTTTGTACAGTTGGTTGAAATTGCCCAGGATGACCGCTGAATCTGACAACGTAGGGAACAGTTCTTTCCGGAGCTTCCAGCGCTTTGCTTGTTCCTGTTCCCAGGCCGCTTCTCGACTCGCCGGGTCTTTGAGATTGGGGGGTCCCTGTTCTGAATCAGGTGCACTCTGTTTGTGGTCCACGCAAAAGAACGAGTGACGAGCAAAGATGACATTCTCGGAGTACACCCAGTCCTCGGCACCTTCAACCAGTGAATCGGGTCTCAGTCGGTCCTCAATGTCCACATTTCGGCGCCAGGGGGCGAGTGTGTTGGGGGGAACAGATATGGTATCAGCGAAGACATAATCGCACCATTCAGCTCCCAAAGTGCCGGCGAAGCCCATGAAAGACATGTGGATTGGTGCAGGTCGAGCGGCAAAGACCTCATTCCTCGCACCTCGAGTGTATCCATTGAGATTGACGAGAATGTGGACGTTGTCTTTGACGATCTGATGGACCAGTCGCTCAACGCTCCAAGCAGATGCATCATAGAACACTGGAGCCTCCCGTTCGATTTGTTGTCGATGAACGGAACCGTCCGAGGCAGTTGTCGCGTAACAGATGGCTCGGACTCGGGATGGATCATGAAGACCAAAGACCGATTGCATCAAATGTGCCAATGGATGGTTGTTGAAATCCGAACTGACATAGCCAACATTCAAACACGGATTCGGTGGCGAGGGCGGTGGGAATACGGTTGCCGGAAGCCAGGCGGATCGAAGAGTACAGACAGATATCCGCAAGGCGTTTCTTTGCGATATCTGTCGAACTTGTTTTGCCGACAGCGGTGCGGTAAAGGTATGGAAAGGCAGAACCGTGGGTGCCGAAGGAGGAGACAGAGAATTTGGTAGCTGCGGACGCGTGTATTTGCGTGCAGGGTACTCTTTGTGCTCTTTGTAACGATCTTGGTACCACTGCCATCCAATCTGGCGGATTGCGCGTTCGACCAGCCGGACGATTCGAGAACCCTCCCATTTCTGCCCAGACCAGAATCGAAGAGCTTGACGCAGAGTCTCCGACAAATGAGTTCGCCCACGGTTGTCTTGAGGAGATTGCTTGTGATGACTGAGCTGAAGTGAAAGTGACTCGATCACACTAGGAGTTAGTGTTCCACATCCCCAGTTCTCACCATCTTTGAGCTGCTTTTCGACAATCTCAACCACACGATTGATCCAACCGTATGGCTGAGATGGCTCATGCTTCATACCATTATCGTCGACGTGTAATCGATCGAGGAATCTATCACTCGCACAGATTCCACCGCGACCGTTCCAGCTGCAGACGGAGTTCAGAGCAGTTGCCAGTCCACAGACGGCTTCAGCAAAGTCAGGATTTGCCGCAACAGCTCGTCGGTAGTACACAATGGCGTCTGCCACCCGACCCTGATCTTTCACCGCATTCGCAAGATTTGCCAATGCAATGTCAAAGTTTCCGTCACAACTCACGGCTCGTTCGTACATCTTGATCGCAGCTCCAAGTTGACCGATGTCTTTGAGCAAACTGCCCAAGTTCGTGAACAAGTGAGCGTGCTTCTGATCGATATTGAGGCCATAGTTGTAGTACATCAAAGCCAAAGAAATCCCACTGCCAGCAACGACGCCCGGGATGTTGGAAATTTGCGAAAAATTTGAATCCGCAAGATGAGCAGGATGGGCGCTCTGCTGAACACTTGCGAGCAATATTCCAACATTGTTTGCGGTCGACGGACTTCGCTGGAGGGAAAGAGACAGATAGTACAAGGCGAGAATTTCTCGTGTGCTCGGGGACCTCAGGCTGCCGATGTCGGTAGCGTTGGACATGCCATCTTGGTATATTTTGGCCAGGGAAAGCAAGGAATTGCTGGTGGTCGAGACGGCAGCCTGCACAGCGAAAGGAGGCGTGACGTGTTCCAGTCCAGGTAGGTCACCCTCGGGGGGAAACATGTGTCTGGCCGTGGCTTCGGCATGCTCGGGCGCCAGTAAAATTGGTTCCTTGCCTTCAAGTTTGGAACGAACGTACTCGGGGTCCCTAATGCTGCACAAACATGCCCGCAGAATCTCGCTGATCAAACCTCGAATGCCTCGCTTTCTTTGACCGGTGGAGATCAGGACAGCGTCTTCGAATGCCGCCGCCGCTCCATGATTATTACCCAGCGCATAGAGCATGTTGCCTTTGGCGTGGATGAGAGCCAGCATACGTCCATTATCTGCACCGGGGATCGCGTAGCCGCTTGAACCAAAGCCAGGTGATTGACTCTCCGAACCCGTGCCAGCGGTTGGAGTGTGGAAATCGAAGTCAACATCAGAATGACCATTATCATAGGAAGCAACCGTAGCAACACTGGAGGTATGGCTTCGAGTGTCGCTTTCTGTATCACTCAGTTCACCCCAAGAGGCATGGGGGTCTTCGTTTCGTATTCGCAAGGTACTTTCCACGTATTCGATAACGCTGACGGCTTCTCTTGCGCGATGACTTGCGCATAATAGTCCGATGAGATGTTCGACTGCTTCAAAGTAGCTTGGCCGCAAGCTCACTGCGTCTGACCAGTACTTAAGTGCATCCTCGCGGCGGTGCAGAGCATGGCACGTTGCTGCAAGATTGGACATGGCTTCAATATGACCGGGGTCCTGTTTCAACACTGCTCGATACCACTCTTCAGCTTTGGCATAATTACCTAGTCCGTATGCCAGGCATCCCACCAACAACATTCCATCTACCCAAGGAGTATCGGCCTCTTGACAGAGTAATTCCATCGTATTCAGCGCCGAGATGGCGGACTCGTAAGAAGGCGGTCGAGCATACAGATCTGGCACAGTCGCGGCACCGGGTTGTCGCACCTCGGGAATTCGGTCTCGGGGTGGATACTGGTATCCAGGAAGATTGTTCGACTCGGTGTGGTTGAGGGAAGACTGAAATTGGGGCCCGGACTGATTTGGTTGAGGTCTAAAGATGGCGGTCTGAGGGCGGGAAGGGGTATCATAGATCGACGGATCACCCCCTGTACGAAGGAATGGATTCGAATTGTCCCGTGGTCGAGTGGATTTGTCGGCTGAATCGTTCTGGAAATGCGATCCCGTTCTCCTCGGCGGCTTCGGGAAGATGGCAGGTTTCATCGTTGACCGGCTATCCGATGAATTTGTCCGGTGATCTTTCGTACTGCATCGGATTGTTTGAAGTAGATCCTTGTATATCTTGTTGGCCCAGGCAAAGGTCTTATCCCTAAAAGCGATCCGTTCCGAGCTCGCACTCGGTATGAGCGAAGCCAAGGTCGGTCTCGTCACGGTCATCGGACCAGACATGGAGTGGTCGGGTGTCGAGAATTGATAGGGGTAGGGATACTGTGGGCTCTGGTATATATTCTGTGCAAGATTCCATTTTGACGAGGGTGATTCTACAGAACTCAACGGGGTACCCAACATCTGCGGGTGGATATTGTGCAAATAAGCATGGTTTGGTACAACTGGAAGTCGCGCTGGTTTCCGAAGGGTTTGGGAGTGTTGAATGTGATCTAGAGGGAATCTTTCTGCAGGAGCTCGTGGGAAGAATCGACTGTCTCGAACGGCGGCCGGTCGATATGGATTGTAGGTACCGTCAGGCCAATAGGGCCCATACAACACTTGACCAGCGGATGCTGTGGGGCCGAATGGAGAGTGCAGAGTAGATGGAAGGACAGTGGGGACATTGGTTCCATGTTGAACGTAATACCGCTGCGTCGGATGTATTGGGAGCGTTTGATTGAGCACCGAGTCCAATCCGCCGGGGAAATCCCAAGCCGGTCGGTATGAATATGGTTTGGATGTCCCATAGGGCTGAGATTGTACGTCTTGTCTTCCCTCTCTTCCAAAATCGGCTCCAAGAGTGCTTCCCGTCCGCTGTGACTGGTTGGAGACTGGCCATTGTGAGCTGAAGGGAAGACTGGGGTGTTGAAAGTTGGGTGATGAAGACAGTAAGACATGCTTGGAAGCCGGGAACTGGACATTCTTGTCTATCGCGGCAGTATCTTGCTCGAACAGTCTACCGTTGGGTGTTTTCCGCTGCCTTAACATTTCATGTTCGACATAGCTGAGACCACTAGAGCGTTGGCGTCCATGTTGAATTGTGCTCGAATGGGCGGGAATAGCAAATTGACGTGAAGCGGCACCGTTGGGTAGGTGTATATAGACATTTGGGTCTCTGATGGGGTCCATCGTATTCACATACCGGTGAGGTACGGTGAGCATTGTTTCAGAGACGCCGCAGAGATCAACCGATAATTTTGGATTGAGGCACACCAAAAATGAATGAATCAGCCGGCTTCAAAAGTGATTGTATGGGGTCGTCTGGACAACTTCACTAAAGACACAAGAAGGCAACTGGGCCTGCTCTTGTTCCTCAACCGGAAGCTCATTGTGTTCCTTCAGACGTTCTCCTGCGCTGTGAGATGCGCACAATCATGGATGTAGAAGGTGTCCTCAACATAAACTACCACGTAGGATATGTCTTGTGAAACAGAGAATGGGCCGGGACTGGCTTTTGGGTTCGTGCTAGTTCTTGACTACTTTTTTTCAGACGAGGCGAACGCAAGGAGAGGTCGAGAGGGCTTTGAACAGGATTGATCCAGCAGGTGGTGAACACGAGGGCGGCGGGCGGATCGACCAGGATTTTGTTATTAGAGGTGTCGTCAAGGGAGGATCTGAGAATACGGGCAGTTCGATATCCGAGTTGCGGCCAGCGAAAACATCCGCGTTGCTGCCGTTGGGTGCTGGGATACGTGTACACACACAGAAAGAATGAAGGAGTTCAGAACGATGCGAGGAGAAGTCGTGCAGGGTCTTGTGGCCAGATATTCATGCCTCATGGCTCGCGCATCCATCCATCCATACGAACCCATCTTTTTTTTCTTAGACGCCAACGTTACGAAGGGTGTGGCTTGCAATGGAGGCCCCCTAGTCGTCGAGATCCCCTGGGACTGGCTGTGGAGCGGAGTGAGTCTGGTGTCAGTCGGGGGACAGCAGGAAGTGTCACGTCGACGCCGCCCGGCTTCATTGGTCCGACTCAGCGAGCTACAGTAGACTACAGGTGGACTAGGACTGGGCTACAGCGCCCTGGCCTCTGCGCCTGGCTCCATTCTTCAGGCGCCCGTGTGCCACCACCACCTCTAATGATCCTTTTCAGCCTAGTGATGACGATGAAGCGGGCGGGATGGGTGGACCTGTGGCCTCGGGCCAGGATCAAATGGATCATGAAATGATCGTGATGCGCCCAGTGGTCGGAGGTTCCCAGTCAGCGTCGCTCACTCAATCGACAATGCACAGTAGCACCCCCATCTCGAGGCGTGACAACGCAGCAAAAACTCTTTTTCAACAAGACTGGAGGGAAAAGACAAGGTGGCCACACAGCGGCGGGGCCAATATTTGAAGCGCAGGAGGTGAGCATGAGCATCTCTTCGACTTTTCTTGTTTATAAAAATAGGTCCTGTGTTTTGCCTTGATCCACGACGGAGGCCGGGAGCAGAGTAGTGTTGTCTGGGGTACCCATCTGTGAGCAAAGGGTTCGCTCAGCCTGTCGAAGTTGACATTTCACCGGTCGTCGCACACTGATATATTTTCCGTACCGGTTTTTCCCCTGTCCTGTCCTGTCCTGTCCTCCCAGCATTCCAAAGCTCTGTCGATCCTGTCCGTACCCTTTTGGCATCTCGTCGAGCGAATTCCGGTTGGGGCCGCTGGACTGGGGCACGAGTGATGTCAACGGGCCCAGCAATGAGAGACTTGCGGAAGACCACGGCCGAAATGCGGGTGGGCGCTACAAGTTTGCTGGTCAGGTCTAGAGGGTTTTTAAGAGACCAGTAAGATCGGCGATATCATCGGCTCAATCAAACATGTGGGCATCGCGTACTCCGTCGTAAATAATTTCTTTCCAACATGCAATGGATCTGATAAAGGTCCTGGGCGACCAGCTCATGCTTCCTGTTCTCTTCCGTACAGATGTCTGCAACTGACACAGAAGCCAAACGTTCCGACTCGTGTTGAATTTTGGTGAGACTATCGAGGTATGAGATTCCGGGGAATGTTGGTACTCGGCCTCACTAAGTTTTTCTTGTGGTTTCAGCCTCCCAAAGATGTTGAATTTCATGAGGAATTGGCCATATACCATGCCATTCGGTGAGAGAGTTCACGATCGTAGGTCGGGTTGCGCCTTCACGGGATGCTATGCTGGTTGTTCTTAATCCAATCTGGTCTGTCTGAAACAGCTAACTCGGGGTCGACCATGAGTTCACGTAAGAGCGTGTGTGTTGGACGACGCCGGAGGATTCGAAGCATTGGCAAAAGAGATGAGTAGTCATAAACGCCATTACTACATCGGAACATGATTCAGGTAACAAAAGTTGATTTTGATCTTTCCGGCTTGTCGCATGAACAGTTGCTTGCTGCGTTTGACAGCGCTAGGGCGAATTAGTGACTGACCCGAATTTGGTACGGGCTCTCCGCAAAAACATCCATCCAGTTCAGCAGTCGAATCTTCCAGCATCGACTTCACATCCTTCTTCTGCTCATTTGTCTGAATTCATTCGTTCATTCAGCAGAGTCGCTGTATCGGGTCAGGCTCTATTTGTTACTCTTGTCGATTTATTGTGCAGTTTCCACCGAGCACCAATCTGGTCGCAAATTATGTATTGTTGTCGACACTGTCCAAATCGAAGATTCGGGCGAGACAGATTCCGAGATGGGCACTGTTGAAGAAGTTCAAGAGGCAGAAGAGGGCCATGCTGAAACTGGAGGCGAAAGGGCGGGTGAAGGAGACGCGACATTGGGACCAAATGGACATGCGCCGGAGAACCCTCAACCAGTTTTCCTCGAATACCTCAAATCACCTATTGTTCAGCTTGTGATCGGTAGCGGCGACGAAGAGACAACCTTAACCGCCCACAAATCCATTCTTACGGCGTCGTCATATTTCAACGAGCAACTCTCATCTCTGTCCGACGACGATGACCTCACTCTTAGCCTTCCGGACGAGTCACTGGATGCAGTGGGCTGCTTCTTGCAGTATCAATACACCGGAGAATACTTCCCAAGACTGATGAAAGACAAGGATGAAACCTACCTTGAACATGACCCTACCGTTCCTGCTGTCGACGATACTGGCGCGCAGCTTTTAAAACACGCTCGTGTCTACACTCTGGCTCGGAAACTCGGATTGGACGACCTCAAGCTTCTGGCTCATTCAAAGATCCATCGCATCAATTCGACAGCCGTGGGCGAGATCGCATATGCAAGATATGTCTATGGCAATTCATCCATGGATGACTCCGTCATACGGAAGCCCGTCGCAGCATTCTGGGCAACCCGTTCACATATTCTGCGTCACGAGGCCGAGGCGGAATTCAAGGCCTTGTGCTTGGAGTTTCCACAATTCGGTTTCGATGTTTTGAGCTTGGTGCTGGATCAGCGGGAAAAGAGACACAGACATCGCGAGGAAGAGGGAGCCTCTGTTGGAAAAGCCAGGAAGAAAATGAGACCAAGCGTCAACATTTAGCCAGGCTCATCGTCACCTTGTTTCATGAATGGATGGCACAGGCTGATGGGATCCAGGGATAGGTGCTGTTCTCCAAAGCAATCTGGGCTTTTATTTCGACCTGCGAGCCTCCTCCTGTAGCAATAACAAGTACAGATCATGTGAGAGAGTAGAAGGAACATTGACATCCACGTTGAAAGGCGAGGAGCCGACCTCCACCATGGCGTAGACAGACGCATCTGGGGGCAGTGCAGGCCGCGGCACGGCATTTGCGGGGTTTTCCTTTGCGGCCATTGGGCGCAATCCTCGCAAGGCCTTTCGGATGACTGTCTTTTTGCATGCCCGGACTCCTTTCGTGTTGCTGTTTCTCATCGCCATCTGGGGGTCTTCTGCGCAGTTTCGGGTAAAGAAGCTCCTTCTTGACTCTGCGCGCACCCACCTAGACGATGGTCCTTTGCGATCGTGTTGCATGCGACAACATTCACAGTTCCATTCTTCTGCCGGGCCCGAGTCCGGTTCGCGACCCGACGGGCAATGTCAGATCTCCCAGACGAGCCTGACCATGCCGGCAATGGCACGAACAGGAATACAGGAAGACGGACTTCGCTGTCGAATGAGGTCGTCTCTCCAACAGGTCCTCGCAAGTCAGGCCAGACGTCAACCGCAGAGCAGCCAAAGAAGAAACGCAAGGTGAATCACGGTCCGTACTCTTTCCACAGATCCCCCGTTGTGGCCTCATCTGACCCTCTTGTGCAGCATGTGTCTACTGTCGCCGTTCGGTAAGCCAATTTTTACCCTGGTGGCCGGGAGCACCGAGTTTTTCGGTGCTGGCAAGACATATGATGGGCTAACCAGTTGGTTTGGTGGGATACACAGCATATGACCTGCGATTCTGTACGACTCCCTCCTCTTTCCATGATGAGCGCGTCGTCATCTGTTCAAAAGGACTTGGGCTAACGCGAACCCTTTTCTTGGGGTCATGTCTCAGGACCGTCCTTGCAAACGCTGCATCAAGAGAAACATCGGACACCTGTGTCATGATGAACCAAGAGAAGGCCACGGATACCACAAGAAGTCCAAAGCCGACTCAAACGCCGCGGCGGTGGTGGAGGAGCCATCCTCCCCCAAAGATGAATACGCCACGGCACCAAACTTGCCAGGTCCCGTGCTGATTGATGAATCCGGTCACAGTCTCCTGCAAGAAGACAATATCGGACTGAGACCGCCCACAAATGACACCATATCTGTCTCTAATCAAAGCGCCGCGACTCAGAATCCAGGGCTGAATGGCAATGCTCAAGCTCGTAAGTGTGGGATCGCTGTTCGGGGGGCTCCTCGGCCTGACCGCCCGCAGATTTTGGATATAATGACCCGTGGCTCGGAGTGCAGAATCGGTTTCACGACATGCACGCTTTCCATCCTCATTACATGTTCAATGCAAACGAAGTGACCGATGAATACAATCTGTTGAACGATTTTCTCAGCAACAGCCTTTTTGAAGAGACGGGAATGTATTCCACGGAAGAATTCCAGGGTCCTTTCAATGACCCCTCCTTCATGAACTCAATGGCGGTATCTTCCCTTCCAGGACCAGGAACTGAGGCCGTGCTCACACAGGATCAAACGCACAATGGACAAGCCACGAACCAAAATAATGCCGCCCATGCCGCTATGATATCAAGGCCATCTAGTAGTGTGAAGACCGCATCCGACAAGATGCGGGAGAAGTATTACATGATGGCAGCTGATCCTACTGGTGCCGAACCGCCCGAAGAACGCATGAACAAACTGCTCAAGGCCAAATACGATGCTGGAATGCTTCGCCCCTTCAACTACGTCAATGGATATGCCCGTCTCAACAAGTACATGGAGAAGCATATGAAACAATCTTCTCGTCACAAAATTCTGATGCAGCTAGATCAATTCAGGCCCAAATTCAGAGAGCGAATGCATAGCTTGACCGATATTGAGCTTGTTCTGGTTGAGATGTGGTTTGAGAGAAGTTTGATGGAGTATGATAGAATCTTTGCCAGCATGGCTATCCCTGCATGCTGCTGGAGAAGAACTGGAGAGATCTTCAGAGGGAACAAAGAGATGGCCGAGCTGATCAAAGTTCCCATTGAATCACTCCGTGATGTGAGCATAGCACACTGAAAGTCCAAGCCCCTGACTGACCTGTCTCGCAGGGCAAACTCGCCATCCATGAGATCATTGTCGAAGATCAACTCGTCAGCTACTGGGAGAAGTTCTGTGCCATCTGCTTTGATCAGCAACAGAAAGCCATGCTCACCAGCTGTACCCTACGCAGTCCAACAGCAGGTGCTGATGCTGCTGAGATTCCATGTTGCTTCTCTTTCACCATCCGGAGAGACAACCACAACATGTAAGATTTTACTCCTGTTGTTCCTCTACCTAAGCTAATCCTTCCAGACCGTCGTTGATTGTTGGCAATTTCTTGCCAATGAACCCTGGGAAGCATTGATTTTCTGGGATAAAATGTTCTGTGGACACGACCAAATGAATGATTGATGTCAAAATTGAATCTTTCTACATTCTAGCTGACGATTTCTCTGCCTCCGTGGCTCCGTTTGATGATTTTCTGACTCCCCGTTCCCCGGCCGACTGCAACTCGTGCCGCAATCACGTGCCGCAGAGATTTTCCTCCCATCCGGAGCCCATGCACCATATTGCCATGTTCAATCATACCTCCCCGTGGCCAATGCCTGATTATGATGTCGAAAGACCTGGCGACCAAGGCACAGTCCGTCCTTGGTCAGTGCAAGATCATTTGTTTCGAAGCCGCTGACAATGAACAGATGTTGCGGTCTACCTCCTACAAGTCCTCAACGAGAACGTAAAGCCGTCTTTTCACGAGTTTCTTGATGTTCTCCTTTATTTACCGCTCCGTCGTAAAGAACTGACACCCGGTCAGTACCGAGAACTCGGTCGGAAGGGCGTGGCACTCTGGAGCACTTGCTGCAAATTGGGCAGGAATGACGCAAGTCCTGAGGTCCTCACCGATTATACGTACGAGCAATCTTGTACACAGTCGAAGCGAGATCTTGCTCGCGGTCTTGGACGACCGAAGATCTACCCAAGTCCCTCCTCCAGCAAATCAGGGGGAAATGAGGAAATGAGCAACAAACTGATCGTCCTGGCTCTGGCATTCGAAGCAAAGCTATTCACGACATGCACCACTTCCTCCACCGAAGAAGCCATCGACGACCTGTCACTGGTCCAGATCCAGAAGAGACCTCGATGTTGAAAGTTTGCAGCGACCTTCGTACGGCCAAAGCAGTCACAGAGCAAGCGGTAGCTTCTCGCCCAAGCCGTTTTGGCTCATGAGGCTAGCAATGGGCATTGGACTCTGCAGATACCTGGCAGAGGAACTCTGATGGCTCGTGACCACACTCTTCATTTTATCGATCGATCTCTCTGTTTATCTTCCGACTGCGGGAACGTCCCATTGTCAATGACACTCCCGAATCAGACTCGAATGATGCTGATCGAGACGTCCTCCAACCGCAGTTCCGGGCGCATAAGGCCGTCAAAGGTCGCTGATATCCTGGCGGGAGACACCGATTCGTTGGCAAACACGGTACACGGTCAAGGGCCAGGAGCAGGCGCAGGGGTAGGAGAAGTAGATAGTGGAGTTCCGGCACGAGTGCTGAGAGAGCGATGCCCACAGCTGGGATGGAAGAAATAAGCAGACAGGCAGGACGGGACAGATAAGCTCGAGGACATCAGACGTGCTATTTTGCAGGTCTTTCCAAGAATGAAGGAAAGGTTAAGACGTGGAATAGAATAGAGAATGGGGAGCAAGTCTGATCTTCAACTTGTTTCAGTTCCATTCGATCCAACAGGGATTCGGTCCGGATCATATCATATCATTCTCATACTCATCCTCAAGCTCAAGCACGACCTTCCGTTTAAATCTCCATGCCAGACGGCGTTGCTGAGAAGCGTGCCAAGCCGCTAAAGTATTTATCTACCCCGAAGGCAGCGAGCGAAGCAAGCCGTTCCGATTCAAGTGACGAGGTGGCGACTGACCTCGCAGTTCTCCTCTCTCCTTTCTCATCACCTCACAAAGCATCCAATAATTCGATTCTAGCATCACATATTCTCTCCCCCGGTTCCATTCCATTCCCCACCTCCCAATGATATGATATGGTCTTCTCTTCTCCAATCCGAACATCACCTCACCATGCCCGATTGAAGAACTCTAGTACCCATGCGTTGGCAAGGTTTGTCTGCTCACAACAAGAAAGATCCATTTGGAACCAAAAAGACGTTCGCTCAGTCCCATCCTCCCAGATCCAAAGCTCGTGTATATGTCCCTGTGTGTTTCTCTTTTTTGTCCATATCGACTATGAAACCAAGTCGAATGAATGAATGAATAAGTCCGGACGAATCCCTTCCATTGCCTTATGTCCAATCAATCAATCAATCAAGCATGCTACCCATGCGCGTTTGTTTTATGTCGAGTGAAGAAGTGAAGTGAAGTGAAGAGGGGTATCTTTGAAATAAAAAGGTAAGTAAATTGCAAGAAAAAGGTCCCGGATCCAACTTTTGAAAAGGTGAGGGAATGTTCGTTCGTAACTATGTCGTCATCGTTCGTCGACACCTCGATCGTCGAGGTCATCCAGGGTTGAAGCTCAAGGTGATGATCAATTCATGCCTTCAGCCCCAAAAGGTCCGATGTTGAGGTTTGATTGTTGAGTGTCACTATTCTGTTGTCTAGCTGTAACTGTGAGGGTAAGATCGTGCTAAGTCCAATGTATTCGGTATTGATCACTGAGACACTAGCTTTGGACATCGCTGTGAAGCAAAACATCTCCTCCACCGGGCCCAACCGGTTTTCCAGTTTGAGGGTCAAGGCCCAATTTGACTCGTAGTTTTTCCACTCCCAGTTTCACGCGTTGGACCTTAGCCACGACGACTTCAAGTTTCTTCATCGTGCTTTGCTTGCCCATATCGTCAAGCTCGGGAACAAGGTCGTACAGTTCAGCGTAGGCACGAGCTGTGGCATCTCGACGACGTTGCTCAGAGTTTGTATGATTTGCTTTTTTCTGCTCCATAGTGAGAGGAACCCGAGTCGCAGGAGTTCGTGTGAACGGAGGAGCAGGCAATCGTTTGGCTTTCGGTTTGATCTGCGTTGACGGGTTGGTGCCACTTTTCTTCTTGCGAATAGGTTGCTGAGGTGGAGGTTTTGTGACCCGTGGAGGACGGGCTTTGTTGGAGGGCCAGGGTGCTGGTGACGGCGACTTGGGTCGATCTGAGATTTCATCATCACCATCACCACCATCATCATCATCAGCGTCTTCATCTTCGTCTGCTTCTGCCTCGGCATCTTCTTCATGATCACCCGGTTCACCAAAAAGTGGATTTAGCGGTGTGTGCGGTTTGCTACTGGTCAATGGTGTTGGTGGTTGAGATGGTAGTCCTGGCTCATTCTTGACGACTGAACTGCGCTTTCTGCGAGGATTGGACTGCGGGGGAGAAGGTTGTGCAGCAGCCATATGCTGGCCGTTGGTAGAGGGCACGAAGCCGTTACGAGGCTGCTGCTCTCGCTGGAAATCATCAAACGTTCTCTTTTTGGACCAATTGGGACTTGAAGGTTCGGTATTTGGTTGGGTATTGGGCTGAGTTGTGCTGGCACTCATCGGTTCAAACCAATCCATGGCGGGTGTCTGCATACCTTGAGGAATATCGGGGTCCATAGGATTGTTTGGAGCAGCATATCCAGTGGGTTGAAAGTGAGGGTCAGAACCAAAATTTACGACCTGTCGACTTTGTGGTTGCATATGAATCGCATGCTGAGGGGGGAAGGTTTGCAGCCAGCCAGGACCATAAGCTGGTTGCAGCGACGCCGCAGTTTGAAGCTGAGCAATGAGTGGATTGGTATATGCCGCATCACTATAACCGGCGCCGTGCATACTACCAATAGCATTGGATGGTCCAACTGTGCCCATCTCTTGACCCATCAAGGAATCCCCATATGGGAATCCACCTCCTTGCAATTGATGAGGATTGACGCCAGACCGACCGAGTGCTGTGTCGGAACCGACAAACATGGGGGGCATACCATAGTATTGGTCATGACCAGAGGGTAGATTGAATTGAGCGTGGCTAATCGCTTTGATGGCAGCAGCGTTTTGGTCAAAATCATGGAAAAAGTTGTCTAGGTCTTGATTCTCATGGGCGTTGAGTAAAGGTTGGCCTGGCGGAGGACCGGGGTTCATGAACTCAGGAAAACCCAATCCATGAATATTCTCTTGTTGATCTGTGGAACAGGCGTAAGTAAATTCATCTACATCAAGAGGAGGATACGTGGACACCATACAGCCGAATGGGAAGTTCTGCTGTCCACCATGGGACGACATCCTTTGGGTTGCCAACATCAAACTAGCGCCACCTCCACTTCTCCCAGGCTGCTCTGGGGCAGCCCTGGCCTCGAAGTGTCACCAGAACGTCTGGGTATGTGTTCGATGGGAGCCTCGACGTGGTTGGGTGGGAGAAGTGTGCAGGAGATCAATGGTGGATATGCGGGTGGGTTGTTGATGATGCGCGGGATTGCTCTTGTGAAGTTGAGGTCGAAGCGAGGTGGATGTAAGACGAAGGACGTCAGAGAGGGACGGACATGAAGGGGTTTGCGCGGGAGTTAATCGAGGTGAGTGAGTGAGGGAGGTCCAGGTTTCCGTTCGTTATTGACCGAATGTAATACTCGAGGTGGGAGATCTGTTGGGGACCGAGTCTGGGGAACGGGCCGAGCTGTGAAAATTTGGTAGCGGGCGGAATGGGAGGGAACCGTGAAAACAAGAGGCCGTGAAGATAGAAGAATCCTGTCGTCTGTCTGCGCCTAAGAACAGTCGCTCGAATTTTATTGTGCTGGAAGTGCAGAGGTAGAGGGGGAGATGACGGAGGCAGGGAATCGCAATGGTTTGTTGTCGTCGGAGCGGGCAAATTCTTTTCTTTTCACATGCGACCGAAAGGATTGACGTGCAGGCGGGGCGCTGGCCGAGAACCCTCGTCCATCCACCAAAGCCCTCTCCAAACGATGCAAGCCTTGGACTGTTGAGCGTTGATGCAATCAATGTGCAAAGGTTACCAACGTAGGTAATTGCTTGTCGTCTTGTACTGGAATAGTCATGTCAATTTCATACGTTCTTGCATTTCAATCTCCTCGTTAGATCCTACATCCAGTATTATGTATCCCATCTCCTCACGTCTAGCCGTGGGTGAATCCCCCATATCCCTTGTTCGCCCTCCGGCCCTTTTCTCGTCCATGTACTCAGTCCACCGTGTCCATACTTCCCTCCAGAAATCTTGACAACCACCTCCCCGTTCCCTGATATCCAGACCATAGGTGTCATTCCAATCAGCTTGTCCGAAAAGACGTAAAGAGCGAGCCAAATGTGTCCCAGTAATTCTGCCCAAGTAAATAATCGGATTTTCCAAACGTTATCGCCATCCCATTCTTTGATCAATCGTGTTCCCCAGCCAGCTTTGCCTTCGTGGATAAATTGAGCGGCATCCTGCCAGAACCGGATAAACTCTTCCTCTGTCCACAGTGAAGCATCGCACCGAGTAGTGGTTGGTGTTGGTATTCTGGTGTCACTTGTTTGCCCAAGCTCTTTTGATCGTCCAAAGGAGTTTTCGGTTCCAGGTTGTTCGGAAGGCGTTCTTAATCTCCGGTCTTTCCTCGGCGAACTTCTCGATGCTCCGAATATCATGTCCTCGTCGATTTTCACCAAGAACTGCCAGTAGCCTCGCTCCAACACGTTAACATCTCGCAAGACATAAGTGGGTCGAAAGTGTTTAGAAAGAGGGAGATGCGTCACCAGTGTCTCCAATGTTCTTGTAAGATGAGTTGTGAATCTCGTTTGTCCTCCTCGAGGTAATGGTCCGCGGACTTCATGAGGAAGATCTATGATTTTGGGGCTGGGGCGGTGAACAGGATGCACTGTCTCGAGACATTTCCTGGGTGTGGTGTGTTCACGTCCATCTGGGGTCGTCAGATCAATGATGGAGCAGGTATGCGTTGGGGTCTCGTCCGCTTGTCGTGGTGGAACGGAATGCTCTAGCCACCGAGACCGAGGAGAAGGAGATACGGTGGGCGCCACGGATCCGGTATCTGTCCCAGCAGGTGACATGTTGAAGGGCGACATCGATTCAGCGTTCGTCTCAGGTCTTGTATGAACATATTGCGGGTCATCTGAACGGAGCGCACCAACTTCATCGACCGCAACAACTCTCACACACTGCTTCTTTCGTTCTGACCCTCTTCGTGGGCGATCTGGACTTGACTCGAGTGGACATGGTTCTTTGAGGCGAGCGGAAGAAGAGCTACGGGAGGATGAAGTCTCGGAGCGTGCACGTCGGCGACTTTGTCCGATTAGAGGAGAACCGCTTTGATTGGTGTTTGTACCTGGTTCAGGAGTAGTCCTTGAACGAGGTGGACCTACTCGGCATGAGGGGATCCTGCTACAAGTCATTTTGCAGGTTGGCTTCAGGGTAAAAGGTAACCAGCAAGTGAGGAACAAAGAGGTTTGCATCCTCGCGGCCGAAATGCCAGGGTTCATCTCGACCATATAGCTTTGCAAACTATGGAGACCAACCTTGTATCAACGAGTATGTCATTCTCTCTGGGAGGGCCTGGCTCTTCTGGTCCTAATAACTTGATCACGATGGCTGGCTGGAAGTCCAAGACGGATCGGGCAATAGAAGTGTAGCGTCTGTCGTCTTTGGCAGTGCTGGAAGCAGTGATGTGGACCAAGATTTCGCATTCGAGAGCCTCCATTTACGTGAAGTCAGCGGGCTCTGGGGGAGTTTGTGTGCAACTAATCGCGCTTTGTAGTATAAAGGCAACGTGACTCCTCGCCAGCGTGCTAGCTTGGCATGTTTGTCGCTCACGTCAGGGGGGCCCTTGGAGTCAGCAACCACCATCGTAAGGGTCAGGGCAATGAGTTGATATTGAGGGAACGTCGTGAACATACGAATGAAGCGGTCTCGTCCTGGCATCCTGCTCCAGTCTCCAGAGATATCATCACCATTTTCACCGATTAATTACAGGGTGAGCTTATCTAAGCCGAACACCGTCCTCGCCCGGCTTGCCGTGGCGCATTTGTCCAATGTACAAATTCCAAATTCCAGCCCAATCAGGACTGGTGGAATGCTCTGGCCTGCCATTCCAGCCAATCACGCCAGCCTTGGACATGACCCCTTGACGCGTGCCATTCCCGTTGATATGCAAAAGGAAGACACGAGGCATATTCCGACAGGCCTAATTATGAATGGGGCCAGCACCCGATGACTGGCTCTCGAGGTGGTAGGTTGTATTGTTATATAGCCTGCGAGGATCCCCCTTCGTTCCTCCCGCTGGTGGTAGCTAGCGACGGAGCGAGAGAAGTTGAGCTGGTCCTGAATCATAACGGGGTGAACTCAGTCGGAACCTGATTCTAGTGACCGATAGCTCTTACTCCCTCTCTTTTCAGTTTCCCTTGAGCTTAAACGTCGATTCATGACCAGACCATTGTTGACCATCTTCCAATTTTCGCTTCAACTCTTGTAAAAGAGCTGACTTGGCCATCCAGCGTCCTTCCAGCCAGGAAGCTAGCTCTTCATCACTCTTTCCGGCCAACTCGGCAATATCGAATCGCTCAGCATGAACATGAAATCGCCAATCCTTGTTCAGATCTCCCCGAGAGAGTGTCTCCCACATCTCAGGTGCCTCGAAGAATCGGCCTTGATGGGCATAAGCCAACGTCAGGTCATAAACAGCCTTGACACTGCTGGAGGTTCCCAAAGCCTTGACGGCAGTTACAAAACCTTTGGTTCGGGGATAGAGAGTGTACCGTGGAATAGGCTTGCCATGGGCCTGACACCACTGGACAGTCTCAAGATATTTCTGAGCTGTGTATCGTGTGGCTTCGCTGTAACTGATGAGCCCTGATGGGAAAGGGTGAGCAGACACGGATCCAGGGAGATGGGACAGGTTACAAGATCTTACAGATTGGCCATTGATAGACTTTCGGGCCGCGAAAGACGCGATCGAGTTCCTTCTGATCCTTGTTCCAACGCCTGGAAATCAGAGGCATACCCATGACCCACAAACCCCAACCGAGAAAAGGAACCCATTTGAGCTGCTGCTTTGCGAAATAACGACAGCGACTGAGCATGAAAGAGCCGATGGCAAGATGTTGAATGAGGTAAAAGTCTGCCCAGGAAACATGATTGGAAACGACGATCGCAGATTCCTTTGGGGGCAGAGGAGTGCCGGAAACGGAGATTTGAGCTCCATTCACACGAGTAAAGATGAATTGAATACCTCGCCAGACGAGGTCGGCGAGACGGGAAGAGATGTGGTACGCGGCAGTGGGTGCAACGAAGGACAAAGGGAGAAGAAGCGAGAGAAGCACATCGGTGGCGAGCAGATGCAACAGCCACGGGGTGACAATGACGATTCCGCGCAGATTGGTAAGAACGAAGTGCAGATTGAAGGTGGTCATGACAAGGGGTTGATAGTCATAGACGTCGATACAAGGATCGAGGGCCAGAAAGGTCAGAGCGGAGGTGAGTGAGTCTAAAACAGCAACCACAGCATCGACGTCGACAACATCAGCAAGAGCAACAGGAAAGTGTAGACAACGATACCGTCATCAACATGTCATCGATGATGAAGAAAATGGAAGAGAAAATGACACAGATTCTGGACACGCGGGACGGCGGGGGTGTTTGCAGCAACGGGGGACTGTTCGGTTAACACGAATTAGGTGCGTCCACAGTGACCCAAAGCTGAACCGGTTGCTCAAGCCTTCCCGCTCAATCAGTCTGATTTTCACTGTTGATCAAAATGATGGCTACAAAAGGGTGGAACTGCAAAAATGCCAGATATACTAATGGTGCTTTGCGGTTGCTTGTCATTACCAAATGATCACCTATCACCATTGCGAGTTAGGTAAGGCAATTGGGCACTTCATTCTCGTCGAAGGTTTCCTTTGCTTGGGCTTTGGCTGGCCTGGACTTTCACCCGGATTACTGGACTCCATCCATCTCATTTCATATTACTGCTGAGTGCTACTTAGCCGAGAAGGGGTTGCATCTTCAGCCTGCCACGGGTCCCCTCCGGGCCCTATGACCTGCATAATCCCGGTGGCAGTGTTGTTTCACCACCACTCCCGGTTATCACGCATCTTTCACTGCTTCAAAGTTGTACTTACAGTGGGTACTTGCCAGCCTGGTTCCTAGTCAGCCCACTCACCCACAAACTCTCTTCTGACTTCTCTCACCCGTCTCTGCTATTCTTTTTTGCGACTCTACTGTCCATCACTTACCTTAGTCATTCTCGTTTGAGTCGCACAGCTGGCCGTCATTCTCTATCTTCCTCCAAGCATGCATGTGTGACACTCTTCATCCTGCGATATCCACCTGTTCCTCATCTTGAGCAACCCTCAGCTCTCCACTCGCTTCTTGTGGGGTTTAGACAACGACTTCTCGCTCATCCTCAACTTATCCCAGGATGCCGACCAGCCTTCCGACCTTATCTGCTCAGCCCCAATTGGTGCTCTTCCATCAGTCAGCTCTCCCAGGTTAAAACTTGCTTACTGCCTAAGCTTCGTTTAACTAACTGCCCCCTAGTGACCCCCCTCTCCTATTCCTTTTTCTCTCTTTGCCCTCCACCAAAACCGTGTCTCGCCTTTTTCGATATTCCATCTCCACCAGAACCTGTAAAAAAATGACAGAAGAGAACCTCGGACCCTCCCCTTCTGACTGAAGACCTGAGGTACAATTGATCCTCACGTCTTTGCGTCTTTTTGCCATCTCTTGTCTCCCAACATCACCGGCTCGCGGCCCACCATTCGGCTTGCTTCATCGTGCTGCCCGACAATTCTGCGACGTTCGTGTTGCACAGACTGACCTACCACGATCAGCAATCTCGTCCCGCTCTCAAATATTGTGTCGCGCACGTCCTTCGTCGTCAAAGCCCTAAGAGATCTTTTCGCACCAAGCATCTCATCTCGACCAACTCCCCTTCCGTCTCAGGCCTGGTCTCAGCACAACATGCCAACTGTCCTGTTCCCATTTCCGACCTCTACACCATCCTGTTTGCTTTCTAATCCGGTCTAGGCGATTGCGTGTCCTCTCTTGAACAGGCATCGCCATCACACCATTTCCGTACCTAGTCTTACCGGCTGCTATCTTGCCGAATTCTGGTTGTTCGTTCAGTCGAGACCACACGACGACGCCCTCGGAATCCTTTCTATCGAGCTCTGGACCGTCAATTTCGAGTCAAACGTTCAGGATCATCAACAGCAAGGGCCTGCTGAAAAATTCTTCCCGTCAGAATTTGTTATTATGGCTTCGCATCCTGCTCATATGCATCCCAACATGCAACAGTCTGCTTCCGATATGGATCCTGGGAATTGGACAGCGCAGGACTATACGCCTGGGGTTACCTACCGTGAGTCTTTTCCAATATTCTTGTCCTTTTTATTGTCGGCTCCATTGAAACTTGTGTTGCATTTCGCGGTCCTTGCCGGTAACCGACGTTTTGTCTCGGCTGGACCCAATGGCCAAAATCGGGGGCCGTTGGGCACTCGCGACTCAGCTAAAATACCCGAATCAGATGGGGTATTCACGACTGAGATATCGTCATTGTTTGACCCGACTCAGCGACTTTGCTCACTGACGTATGATAAATCTAGACAATGGTGTTTCGGGCGACGTGAAAAGTCCGTCGGTGTTGAACATGGGCTTTCTGAAAGGGTTCGGGGGAATGCAAAAAAAGACCACCAGAGGTATGTGGCCTCGGGTGGCGGCATTTTGATCACCGAAGACTGAAGATTGGCAGATGGACAACCGGCTAAACGCAGAGGTCCCAAGCCTGATAGTAAACCAGCGCAGACGCGCCGACAGGAGTTAAATCGTCAAGCTCAGAGGTAAGAATCTCGGACGGCTTTCTCCAGAGTCCCTGATTGATCAATTTTCCGTTTCACAGAACACATCGTGAAAGAAAAGAGAATTACATCAAAGCGCTGGAATTGGAGCTTGCGCGCTTGCGAGAGGCATTCATTCAAGAGCAGAGTGCACGAGATGCCACCATTCAACGACAAAAGATCATCCTCGAAGATCACCAACGAGAAAACCAAGCATTGAGAGAGATTCTTGCCTCTCGTGGAATTCCGTTTGAAAGCGAGCTTGAAAATCGCAAAGCTGTCATCGCCATGAGACCGAAGAGGGAAGACAATTCCCTAACTCCACCATCCATGAGCACCCTTAGCCCGCCTTCCATAGGCGCCAGATCTGTCGGGTATCAATCAGTCGGACAAGGACCTCCATCCACCACCGCGGGCTATTCGCCTCAAGCCTACATGAATGGTGGGTCCATGAGCGTGTCTGGTCACTCCCCTGGTACCACACACCATAGTCATTCTTCTCAGGGCCCAGATATTCAAGAAATCGGCATCAAACAGGAACAAGGAGCAATACGGGACATGCCAGGGATTTTTGAAAGAGAACCACAGCTAGGAATTGATTTCATTTTACAGTGAGCAACGTCGACCATTCGGACTTCTTACCGGGCTAACCCATTCTAGGCTGGAGCAAACGTGTCGGGATCACGAGGAGTATCTGGTCCGAAGATCGATGGATTCACCGGACAATGACGAAGCATTGTTTTCTGGACATGCCTTGATGGCGTCGTGCCCACCGCCAAGCCATATTGAACGAGTTCCGGCCCAAAATGGGGGCCTGACTCCCACCTACGATCACCAAGTCCCGGAAGCCGAAGTGCAAATATTGAACAATTTGCTCAATTTGAGCCAAACACTGAGAGGCAGTGCAATTCCCAGGGGACAGGTCACTCCGATCATGGCTCTACAGTCGCTCAAGGGTCATCGAAACTATGCCAGCCTGACCAGAGAGGATGTTTTGGGAATGATTGAGTCCATCAAGAGCAAGGTTCGTTGCTATGGGTTTGGGGCGGTGATGGAAGACTTTGAACTTCGGGATGCTCTCTCCAGCATTTTTGCTACCAAACCAGAGACGTACGACCAACTGGGAAACGATTATACGACCGCGGAGATTGATGAGATGTATTCGTGAGGGATAAGATTCCGCAACATGGCCCCTATGGCTTTTCGGTTCCCGATCTTTATTCGTCATATATGTGATAATGACTCAATTTTCTCCTGCCAGATATGACTAGAGCATGACGAGTTCGATTCGTTAAACTCTCAATATATTCATTGGGATTTTTATTCGTCGTCAATGGAAATCGGTACCAGTGAACTCGCACACCCCAATTTAAGCACCCAAAAAAAAAAAAAAGGCTGCCAAGATTTACATGCGATTTGATGCCCAGCCCTCCCCCCCCCTCCCCAAAAAATTGACTTTGGTCATCCTTGAATTACGGCGAAGGTCCTAGATCAATTGTACACACTTTAGGACTTGTCTGTCTGCGGTCATGCCAGGAATAAGTCTCGCAGATACCATCAGTCAATTGAGCGTGGACGAAGAATGGGGTCCCGAAACTACGTCCGCCACCACGCTCGATGGCGTGCCCTACGCTCCCTACTCCAAAAGTGATAAACTCGGTCGCATGGCCGATTGGACACAAGAAGGCAAAGAAGGTCGAGATCGAGGTGGAAGACAGTATGGCAGAAATTTCCGAGGCCAGTGTCCCTTGATTCGCATTCTGTCGGAACTCGTTATTGACTCAAGCTTTGAATATAGACCAGCAAATTTACGGAGCGGGCACATCCTCCCTTTTCGCTGTGCAGGTCGCGGAAGATGAATCATCTTTCTCGGTGGTCGATAACACTCGAACAACAGCAAAGAGCCGTGGCTTTGGCCGAGGCGGAGTAACTGTTTTCCGCGGTCGAGGTCAACGAGGAGCCGTCCAGCGGGGGGCGAGAGGAATATTCCAAAGAGTGGGACAAGGCCGGACGGCCGGACAACAGCAGGGTCAATTTTATGACAACAGAGGCGCCAGAGGGGGACGTGGGAGACGGTTTGGCTGGCGAGACTACGATAAGCCACAGCGAAACCGGGATGCCTCGGTCAACATCCGCCCCGATTGGGTGATGAAGGAAGAAATCGATTTCAACCGTCTTACCAAGCTCAATCTCGAGACATCCGATGGGGAGGATGTCGACAGCTACGGATTCCTCTACTATTACGACCGAAGCTACGACAAGGCTCCGGTGAAGAACACCGAGCGAAAGCTTTTGTCTCTTGAACGCGCCGCCTACAATGTCACCACGTCTGCGGACCCGGTGATTCAAGAACTGGCGGAAAAGGACGAGGCCACCATTTTCGCCACGTCGGATATCCTTTCCATGCTCATGTGCGCCACCCGTTCCGTGTACAGTTGGGACATCGTCATCTTGAAGCACGGGGACAAGATTTTCCTCGACAAGCGGCCTGACAGCAGCATCGACCTCGTGACGGTGAACGAAAATGCAGCTGATGCTCCTCTCGAAGCCGATTCAACCAACACTCCCTCCCAGCAGCAAACGGGCGTGAAGCCCGACAGCATCAACACCCCCAGCAACCTAGCCATGGAAGCGACCATGATCAACCACAACTTCGCCTTCCAAACTGTGATCGAATCTGCCAACAGCAAAGTGGAATTCCCGCACCCGAACCCATTTTACAGCGCTAGCGACGAAACCGATCCCTTGGCCTCCAAAGCCTACAAATACCGCCGTTTCGACCTCTCCCTCGAGCGTGACGAAGAACCGCTCCACCTCATTGTCCGTACCGAGCTCGACGCTGCCGTCAAGAACAACATCTCTGGTGACGACCAGTACCTAGTAATCAAAGCACTGAACGAGTTCGACCACAAAGCCCAAGGCTCCGGCGGCGCCCTCGACTGGCGAACAAAACTGACCTCGCAACGAGGCGCCGTTGTGGCCACAGAGATGAAGAACAACTCATGCAAGTTGGCGCGATGGACAACCCAGGCTATCCTCGCGCGCGCCGACCAGATGAAGCTGGGCTTTGTATCGCGCACCAACCCCAAATCTGCCGCTAGCCACGTCATCCTGGGCGTGGTCGGGTATAAGCCCCGCGAGTTCGCGTTACAGATGAACTTGGGCTTTAGTAATGGATGGGGCATTGTAAGGACGATCGTCGATTTGGTGCGTGGGATGGGCGAGGGCGAAGAGGGTGAACAAGGCGGCGACAAGAAGTACGTGCTGGTTAAGGATCCGAACAAGCCTGTCATCCGGCTTTACGAGGTGCCGCTGAACACGTTTGACGATGACGATGATGAGATGACGGGCACGGCGACGACGGATGGAAACCAGGAGGGTGATGAGGAATGAACAGGACGAGGCTTGAAGACCCCCGTTCTACTTCTGCCCTGGCCCAGGTTCTATTCAGGAGAAAGACAGGGTGTCTCCCTGGAGGGAAAGGGAACGGAGGAGAAGATCTAGAAGCGCCGATTTTGGGGAAGTTTGGCGACGAACTTTACAGCATCCTTCAATCATAGGCTGGGAACGGCAGGGGTGAGACGGCGGAGTCGGCAGGAGACGGGTCGAGGCGCCATGAGAAATGGTGTGGACAAGATATCTACGCTAGGCCTTGAACCGTGGACAATGCAAGCGATGATGAAAGGAACCAGATCTTGAAGAAAGTTTGCTCGGACATTTCAATTTCCATTTTCTTACAGAAATCCGTATCCAGTATATAAATCAAACCTTGGACCCTCCCCAGCCGTACGGCGCCGCGCTATGCTATAAAATGTAACGTTAAGAGTCTTTCTTTCGTCCTTCTGGAAAAAAGGTCCATTCTCCAGATTCCGTGATATTTCTCTTTCGTCGTTTTGACCAATTTCATCTCACCCGTCCCATACTCTTTCCAATTTCACTCTCCCAATTCCTCGCACGCTCAAACCCATTGCTTGCGGTTTGGAAATCCATCATGGCCTGATAGACGGCTTCTTTGCTGGTAGTGACAAAGGGCCCGTACTGTACGACGTTCTGATCGAGAGGCATTCCAGCGACCAAGATGAAGCGGGCCGGTTCGGAGGCACCATCTTCGACAGAGGCGGTGACGACGTCACCGGCCTGTTCGAAGACGACGTTGTGGTAGGGAGTGACGGTCTCGGATTTAGTAGCATCGGCACCATTTGAGAATGTCACGGCACCTTCAAGCGTATAGGCGAAAGCGTTCCAGCCTGGTGGCAGTTCCTGGGTGAGTGTCCCACCGGGTTGAACGGTCACATCGAGTAACCAGACGGGTGTGTAGGCGAGGTCCTTTAGCGATTCGACGCCGAGGCTGCAGCCGGAGATGACTTTGACTTCGACTTTGCCGTCGTCAGTTTTGGCGATGGGGATCTCTGCAGCGCGCAGGTCGCGGTATCGTGGTTCGCAGCTCTTGAGGTTTTCAGGCAGGTCGACCCACAGTTGCATGCCGACGTTGATGTCTTCGGTCTGCACGGGCATTTCGGCGTGCATGATACCTCTTCCCGCGGTCATGAACTGCAGGTCACCGGGTCCAATGGTGCCTTTGTTGCCGGCGAAGTCTTCATGGTCCACGCCACCCTTGAGGAGGTATGTGATGGTTTCTTGACCGCGGTGTGGATGGTCAGGGAAGCCTGCGCCAGGTGGGATGTGGAAGTGGTCGAGCATGAGGAAGGGTGTGAAATTGCGTAGTTTGGGTGTACCGACCGAGCGGCGCACCACGGCACCCGCGCCTTCGGATTGCTCGCGGGCGAGAAAGGAGAATTTGATTGCTCTTGGAGTGGTCATATCAGCTGCGGTTGACGCGAAACGAGAGGGAATCAGAGGGAGTCCGAGGAAAGCTGTTGTTGTTGTTGAAGTCGTAGCCTTTGGGGGCGTGGGTGATACGCGATGTACGATGCTGCTGAAAAGTATTCTGGCTTGTTGAAGAACAGTCTTTGGCAAAGCCAGATTGTTTTGGCTGTTGGCGTAGTATGCGATGAGAAGTGCGGTTGTGATGGTGATTAAGATGGAGACGATCTGTTTCATGGAAGGGAAAAGAGGGTACTTATACCTGGCAATGGGGATATGTCGAACACGCTAGAAGAGGCAAGTAGCTATCAGCATTATTCGAGGATATAATGGGAAACGACCGCCGCTTATATTTTTTATTCAATGGGTTAATCATTCGAGATGCGGGCGCAGTTTGAATTCAACTCGGAAGATTCCGCTGGTGCGAATGACGTGCAGGTAGAGGTCGTGATTTGGTAAGAATCAGTCAGCAGCCAAAGAGATGGGGTTCCCGACGAGCCTGATCACATGACTTGATTTGGCTCGGCAAACCTGCCCGTACCATTTGGGCTGATTGCAAGGACTGTGAACAATGCGAATCAGATCAAGCCTCCGCACCTACGTTCATGGCCACCCGAATGGCTCACTTAGTCATTCTCCCTTACCTGGAACAGACCAACAACCGGAATTACTCACCCTTCTCCGTCCGTTACATCGAGAACCTACCCGTCAAGCTGTGGAGGAAAATACCACGGGTCTGTCCTTGCGCCTGTGTGAAGACGATGAGATGTGCACCGCGTTGAAGTAAAGATGACCGAGATTCAAATCTCTTCCTCATCCTTAGCATCCACCCTCGCCCGTTGGCATCATGTGCGAAGAAGACAAACATCGCAGTGCCACCTTTGCCGACGGGATTGACTTGAGAAATCCACGCAGGCTCCAGAAGTAAGAAACAACGGGATCAAGGAGAGCAGGAAAGGTAGGTCGAGAGCGGGTAAATGCGTTCAAGGCGCCTTGGATGGCGATGAGAGGGATGAATGGATAAAGTGAAATGAATGATTATTATATGGAGTAAATACTTATCTACTACATCCTCGGAATCGCATTCGGTACCGGTGCTGGTACCTTTGTATATCTTACCCGCCATTCCAAGTTCCGTAGTTCGGGCAGATCGGGGCTTGCCCTGTTTTGAAGATAGCCAAATTACCCCATTACGACTTTCCTTGATCTAAGGCCGAAGCTCCGATACGAACAGCTCGAACTTCTACATCTGGTGTGCAGAGGAGCGATATACCCCATTTTGTGAATGTCGCCAATTTCTTGATATGGAGGTCGCGTTCTCCCTCTCTTCATATAAAGAACTTATTCGAACGTGCTAAACCTCACTTGAAGAGAGACATTTTCAGTTAGAACCGAAATAGAAGAGCTACCATGTTTTACGAACCAGGAAAGACAGAGCATAACCTTCCCTATGATCCTTTCAAGGTGGGTCCGAATTTGAGACCCTCGAGTCCGTCCAAGTTTATTCCGTGTTCCTATGAAGGTGGTCATATTTGAAAGGCCGGGACCCAACGTACTCGCGTGGGAAGAAACGACAATCGGAGGCGGGGCGGACAGTTGAAAGAAAAGAAAATCAATAGCATTCCCCCTCTATCTCCAATCATATCTGACGCTTTCAAATTCAGGCCTGCGTCATCCCCCGACCCATAGGCTGGATCAGCACCATATCACCTCCAGATACCACTATCAACGGCGCGATAACCCCCCACGATCATGGCAACATCCCAAATCAAGGACGAAAACCGATAGCCAACCTCGCCCCCTTTAGCCAATTCAATAACCTGACCTTCGACCCACCTTACGTAATGTTTTCCGCAAACCAAACTCCCTTCAACAACCGCAAAGACACCGTCCGCAATGCTGAAGCTACTGGCGTCTTCTGCTGGCAACTTGCGACGTGGCCCTTGCGCGAAGCCGTCAACAAATCCGCCGAACAACTTGCATACGGTGTTGACGAGTTTGAACGTGCCGGCCTCGAGAAGACGTGGTCGAAGGTCCTCAGGCCGTCTGTCCCCATGGTCAAAGACAGTCCCGTACGATTCGAGTGTGAGTATTATTCAACGCTGAGGTTGCCGGGGAATCCGCCTATGGGGACTGCGGATATTGTGATCGGCCGGGTAGTGGGTGTTCATATTGACGAGAGGGTTTTGACGAATGGGAAGATCGATGTCAGGAAAACTCAGCCGATTGCTAGATGCGGGTATTATGAGTATACGGTCGTGAACGAGACTTTTGATATGATCATTCCCGGAGACCCAGCTACCTTGTTTGGATTGGAAGGCAGTGTCAAACAGCACAGGGAACATAGAGAAGCAGCTGAAAATTTGGGCGTGAATGAAGACGGGCCTCCTTGAAACTTATCATGCTAATCCAGAACAATGCATCTTCTTGCCGGATTTATGTATCCTGTCATTCCGGCCAAGGACAGGCTTCACTTGACCTGAAGACGTTGGAAGTTGTCATCATTCTCATGAAGCATATTTCGTAGTGTTTCCAAACTAGGCTCCTCGGTCGGATTGTCAAAGGGGTTGTCCAGAGGTGTGTTTGTTCCAGGTCGAGGGGAAGGGAAATCTGGCTGAGGGCACAAAATAGTCCCGGTCTTCCAGTTCACGAAATTGAGTTAGAGATTTCAAGATTTGTGGTTCTGAATCGTGTACTTGGGTAGGCCAACTGAACTGGAGGTAAACATGGTGTTGCCTTTGGTTTGTCGCTTGGAGAAGATCTTGATTCCGTCTCAATGACTGAGTTTCCTGTCTGAATCTGACAGACTTTGGGGGGATTGTACTACTTGCTCCGGGGGGAGGGTTGCTTATGAATGCATCCGAGTCTTCAGAGTGAGTGACTTGCTTGTTATCTTTGTCGAACAGAGTTGCTGGAACCCCAATCGCATCTACCAGAGTCTCGAGAAAAGTCTTAGGTGGAGGATCCTCGGTGGAATAGAGATATTGCTCAAGTGCATCCTGCAGGGATTTCTTTGAAGACGGACTGTATGACATCGTCAGCGACTACGCAGGTTTGGCAGAGCATGATCCAACCTTGTCAGCTGTCCTTTCCTAGCCGATATAAGCAACGAGGAACAGCTCTTGCGTGGAATAATGGCCGGAAAGATGATGAAGCGCCCCCTGGAGGTCTGAGATGGCGTCTCCTGGTCTTCCGTGGCCTCAATTGGGTCTGCCGGTGTTCTTCGTCTGAGAGTGGAAAAGAGCATATGGTCGCCAGGATGAAACTGAAAGGGGTGGGAGTTTGAAGTCGTCGGGATGAAGAATCCTGAAACAACAGGATATTTGAATTTTGGCGAGCCGAAAGATGAACTGCTGGTGAAGGTTGTGAATGTAAGGGAGTCCGCAGTGGAGGCGAGGCCTGGCATGAATAGCCGGAGAGGGGGTGGTGGCAGGCACGTAGCAACAGAGACGACCTTGCCATACATGGTCTACAACGTGGGATAAGAGTTGCAGTTTCTGAGTTAACATGCAAAACCAATGCTTACAGAGTCGATGGGCAGTGAAGAAGAGAATTATTTGGTTCCGGTTCAAGAAGAGCAATAAATGCCACTACTCGTGTCTAAATCTGAAATTGCTCTCAAATGTCTTTCTTCAATGGTAACTCCGGAGTTTCATCCGAGATGGGCACAAGACGTGAATGAGGCGTTTTATCCAAGTCGTTGTTGAACATCCAGGACCAAGAACACGATGCTTTGCACGACTCGCCAGAAAGTTGCACCAATCTCAGCGGCCTCCAGCTCTCGTTCCTCTCTTTCCAACGATTTCGCCCTCTTGAGGCGTCGTTACCAGCCTAGGGAAACCCCTGGGCTAGCGCTGTTGAGAATGTGATGATACGGACAGCAGGATCGTTCTCTTGTGGCCACCAGGTTCAGGTGATCCTTCATTTTCATGGCTTGATCGCGGATGAAGATCTCTGAAGTTTCCTTATAACTCGAGTTCAACTTCGAGGCTCGCTGGTTGGGAACAGCATATCAGGACACCATCATCGCCCTCTAGGCAGCCCTCTATGGTTCCCTTCAGGAGCCTAACTTCGCAGGTCCCACACGCTCCTGAGCGGCAGCCAAAGTCCGGTTTCAAACCAGACTTTTCTGCGAGTTGCAGCAAGGAGAGTCGATCTTTCTTGGCCCAGATGACTGTCAAATTGGATTTGCGAAACGTGACGGTTGCTTCCTCGATGTCTTGCATGTTGGGCAGTGTCTTTCCAAACGAATGGTGGCTTCGGGTCAGTGGAAACAGGCCTCCGCTTCAAGTGGGTGTCGATGAAATCCTTAGTGTCTTAAGATGTGGAGAGCTCTCAATGTTCTGCGAGTTGGTGTTATTCGCAAGGCTGGACCCATAGATACTGACGGATATGTGGCCGTTATGGGAGATCTTCAAGTCATAATGAGGGAGGACACATGAAGTGCATGGATGTGATAACTGTTGTGGCCGAGTGTCTCGGCTTTCTTCCCGCAATGCAGGGAGGCATTCGTAGGGGGTTGATGGTTGAAGATTCCTGGTACCTTGCAAAGTGATAGTCGACGCAGTTTTGGGTATGTCGATGTTAAGCTCACTAGCCTCATGGACTGTATAGTTGATCTTTTTTTGGTTCTTTGCAGTGCGCTGTTTTTGCCTTCAGAAGTAAGACGCATTCTATTCCCTTGCTCCGCCGTACTTCCTGGTTAGGTAAGTTTTCCGCCAAGCCCTCATGAAATGCGTCATTTTGTTTCGGTGTTATTTCAACGATCTCTCCGCTGTTTGGTATATTCATGGATGGGGTCGTATTTTTGCGCTTGATATGACCGTCCCTTTCAGTTCTGGCAATTTTGCCATTACCACCTCTCTTCGTCTGCCACCTTGGAAAGTCCCTTTATTTCGTATGACTCCGACCGAGCCGTCATAGTCAAAGTCGACTAATTGTTCAAAGCTCAAGAATTCCAGAAAGTCTGTCGACGTTGCAGACACAGTTATGCGTTCTTCCAAGGTGGTAAATGGCTTTCTCGGACGCAGAGCTCACTGAGGTGCTTAGCACCAACGCCTGTCTTGCCCAAAAGGGCTTCGGAAACAGACAGAAGAGAGTTTGCTTCAAAAACCTCTCCGGAGAAGCCGAAGTCTTCAACCGATGCTTCAAGCCATGATGGCCCCCCGCATCCCGTGCCAAAGGATCATTTGTCGAGGCAAGTCAAACGCCTTATGCGCCATGTTCCTCATCCAGTCGCCGTCATTACATCCACGGACATATCTGTCAGCCGAGAAGGAGGGCCTAAAGGTTGGCGAGGCGCGACGGTGTCTTCCTTCAACACTGTAACGTTGCATCCCCACCCCATTGTATCTTTCAACATCAAGAAGGTCTCTTCGACATTCGATGCCATTAAAAGTTCCGGCCATTTTTACATCCATCTGTTGGATGACAAATCTGAAGCGAGACGGATAGCTTCCAAGTTCGCGAAAGGGAATGCTTTCTCCCCCTTCCGTGATGACCATGGCCGCCTTGAAAGATTTGCCCCGGCGGTTTTTGCCCGAAAAGCTTGGGCATTGAAGCTACCCCCAGTATTGCAGCAATCAAGTTCGACTGGGCATCTCGTGGTGCCTTTCCGATTACATTGTCGATTCATGAAGGACATGGTTGTTGAGATCGGGGATCATGTGGTGTTGTTTGGAGAAGTGGTGAAGGTTTTTCACGATAAGAAGGCATTTTATGATGAGACCACTGTAACACCCAAGCCTTGCCTGGTATACGTCAATGGAGCGTATAGCATGGTTCAAAGCCGTCGCTTGAATGATCAGCCCCAGGGAGGGTCAAATAAGGAGGAAGCCCAGGGGGGCTAGTTTTGAAAGACCCAGCGGCTTGCGGTTCCTAAATTTATTTAGTTCTTGTATAATTCATTTGATTCTATCAGATTTTCGTCTCTGCGGGATGATTGGCGCAGGATGGAATCCACCAATCTGATTGGTCAAATTTCAACGACACGACAAGCTTCTGATCTTGACCACAAACCTCAGCCTTCAATCAACAGTCGCATATTGACCAGGCTCCAATAGTCGAACCGTATAGCTTGAGGGCTATAAGCCGGGACGAGAATGCCTGCAAGACTATCCTTAAGCATCAGTCACGTCGTTTGCTCCTTTTGCCGAAAATCCCTTGCTCCAGCCCAACAAAGACGATTCGCATCAAAAATCGCCTCAAATCCCGAGATCTACGATGTCGTGACGGTAGGAGGCGGTCCAGCGGGCCTTGCGCTCCTCGCAGCGTTGAGTAAATCGTCTCCATTTGTGATGACAACCAGAACCTGACAACTCACAGAATCGTCACCCATAACATCCCGTCTCAAGACCGCGTTAATCGAAACCCAAGATCTTATGAAACTCCGCCAATGGACAGCCCAGCCAGACCAGTTCTCAAACCGCGCCAGTAGTCTGACGCCATCATCTGTGGCATTCCTAGAATCTATCGGCGCATGGCAACACGTGGATCAAGCCCGTGTCCAAGCCTACGACGAGATGCAAGTCTGGGATGCCGCCAACAGCGCCGCCATTCAATTCGACTGGAGCGCCGAAACACAGCAATACAATGCGCCTCCGCAGACCGTGGCGACCATGACCGAAAACGCCAATCTCACCAAGGGACTTCTCGAGCGTATCGCAGAACTTGGAGCAGGGGAGTCATCCCTTCTATCCAGCACGAGCGTCTCATCCATCACCAATGGCGAAGACGACCCTGAAGGCCTTAACCTATCTAACTGGCCTGTCCTGACCCTCGAACCGACGATTTCATCATCATCATCATCATCCGGTTCACCAACTCAAGCACAACCATCCACCATAGCAGCCCGCCTCCTTGTCGGTGCCGACGGCTTCAACAGCCCTGTCCGAAGCTTCGCCGGCATCAATTCTCACGGATGGGACTACGATCGACATGGCGTCGTAGCAACATTAACCGTCCAACCCCCAGATAACGACGATTCAACAACGACCTTCAACCTCTTCGCCGACGAACCCCTCCTGAACCGCGCGACCGCCTACCAACGCTTCTTGCCCCAACTCGGCGGCCCAATCGCCATCCTACCCTTACCCAATAATCACGCCTCACTGGTCTGGTCGACGAAACCAACCTACGCGTCGTATTTGAAATCCCTCCCGCCATCTGAACAAGTGACCATGATCAACGCTGCGCTCCGCCTCTCCCAGACCGACGTGAAATATCTATTCACACTCCCCTCCTCGTCCTCCGACACTCACGACTCCGAACTGCGCTGGCGCCTCCAACACACGCCAGCACCGTCGTTGAATCGACAACCGCCTATGGTGACCTCGGTACAAGAGAACTCGTTGGCTTCTTTCCCTTTGCGGTTTCGCCACGCGACCACGCTCGTGAACCCTCGCATCGCACTGATCGGCGACGCGGCGCACACTGTCCACCCGCTCGCGGGGCAGGGTCTGAATTTGGGCCTCGCGGACGCGAGGGCGCTGGTATCCACTCTCGCCTACGCCGTCACGCATGGCATGGACATCGGGGACCCTATGACGCTCGAGCGTTATGGTCGCGAGCGGTTTGGAAAGGGCCTGCTTATGGCCAGTGGCGTGGATGCGTTGAACACCCTGTATCAATTGGGCAGTGGGGGCGATGGGATCATGGCGAGAGGAATAGGCCAAGCGAGGGGGTGGGGTATGAAAATCGTGGATGGTGGGTTTGTGCCTGGGTTGAAAGGGCTGATTATGAAGCAGGCGAGCTGAAAGGAACTCCTCCCGGGGTTATTCAGATGGCATAGGACGGGGTGGTTATGTCATGAGGCATGGAGGCTTCAGATTTCAATTTTGTACAATATTATAGCTCCAGTCAAATTGTTGGGCACCGAAATAAAAGTTTTCGTATTCTCAACCCTCTCCCAACCCCCAGGCTCCTAACTCCGCCCTCTCATCGGTAAAGATTTCTACTCCCAACACCTCATCTCTAGAAGCCACCGATCCCTGACCCCCTTGAGGCAGCCGTTCCAAGACAAGCCACAACCCACCGGTTCCAGGCCCGCACATGGAAGGCTGCAGATCGAGATCCCCAATTCGCAGACCCGAAGTCACACTGCTGAACTCCTCATTGTCAACTTCGCTACTTGCCATAGTCTCCTTGTATGGCCCTTGCCCTTGTTCCAGCGTCATTTTGAACAGCGACGACTGGGCCACAGCAGCACGGTCATGGCGCACCACAAACGTCATACGGCTCATCCTCATCACGGTCAGAGGAGCAAGGAGTCGGTTGGCCCCGTTGCTGAAGAGTGCAGGCGTGCTTTTGATGGTCAGTCGTCCACTTCCATCGGTCGGAAGCGGGGCAAAAGTAACCTGGTTCTCCGAGGAAGAGTACAGATCCAGAATAAAATCGGCGTATTGGTTCTGGTCAAACGTCGAGCAAATGATGGTGTAGTTGCCACGCGCTAGCTCTGTTTCGAGAACTGCGTTTCCCTGCCGGTAGTCGCCAGAGTGAGCGAGGACATCTCGGGGTCGTAGACGGGTAATCCTCGAGCCGTCACTGAAGACAACCAGGACTTTGACATGGATTTTAGAACAGGTTCGTGTAGACTGGTTCTCATCTTCCTGGTCAGCGACACGCAGTACCAGTGCGATCTTTTGCGTGCTTTCGTTGAGAGACACTTGAAATTGTGGGTTGGATAGGTAGTTGGCCGAGTCCGAGTTTCCCCCCGCGGTAGATCGGGTCCATGCCGATTTGAGACTCTGCTTTTGAGGGTATTGGAGTCGAGCTTCGGATACTGTCACGGACCCTTTTGAAAACGCCGAAAGGGTGAAGTTAAGCTTTCCAGGCGGTAGATCCTGGGACACCAGAACCGCAGTATATGTCGTTTTGGCCGTGGACGTAATCCTCAACAAGGTGTTCGGAGAATCGACAAATGGTCCACGCATTGTAGCGCCTTCATTAGAAATCACTTTATTTCCGTCGCGCGCATACAAGAAAATGCTGATGTATCCATTTTTCCCCGCGGTGGCCTGAGTATAGTCACCTGTCCGAAAGTGGCGGTTCAACAACAGCCAAATTTCTCCTGTCCCGGACGGGGTAACGGCAAATTGGGGATTATCGACAAGTATATTGCTCATTAGTCCCATCTGGTCCTGCTGCCAGGAGAAGTGAATGTCTTGTCGATGAGTGAAAAGGCCGGGATTCCAATTGATGTACATGTTCTCGAAGTACTGGAACACACTGTTGAAATCCATCCAGAAAGTGCCGGGCATCATTCCGTCGCTCTCCGATGGATTATCGGACCGCTCTTCGTCACTTCGATTGGGTTTTCGTCTTGTTGCTCCTCGCCACACGTCGCCGTCAGCCCACGGGTTCTTGACGAGCATTTCTTTGACGTCCCTCTCTGACGATATGTCGAGGATTGCGTAATCGTGTTCAGCGGCAAGACCCAAGTGTCTCTGCTCACGGCGAGGAAGTTTGCCGGTTCCAATCGTTATCAAAACATGACCTTTTCGAAAGTGGGTAGCAATTTCTTCCCATAAACACTCAGGCTCAACATCTTCGTCATGAAGGAATATTTGTTGCGGAATCCACCCGGTCAGGACAGCGAGATCGGTGCCAGAGTTACTGCCAGGGAAGTCATAGCCCCCTCGAACCTTCAGATACGCCTTTTCGACCAATGCTGGCCATAGTAAACCCGGGTGGCGACGGTCGATGACGTGAAGAACTCGAGCGTTCTTGGAAGTGGGGAGATAGTCGTCGATTTCCACTCTTCTCCAGCAACCGTTGAAATACAATTTCAGGATGTACTTGCCATTGGGGGATAAGGACAGCCGGTCACTTTTAGGATCAAACGGATGCATAACGGAATGGAGGATCTAGATACACGTCCATTAAACACGTGCGACCAAGGATCAAGGTCGATCTTACCCTTGAGTGGCCATGTTCCATTCTGGCTGTTCCCGCACACAAGCTCGCAACGACTGAACAATCCGATGTCATGTCTTGAACAAGATCCATCTCGCTTTCGAGATGCATCACAGCCTCACTAGGCACTATCTGACCATTTGGTTGGGCTCTGATCGACTGAAGTGCTTCTCGTGGCCTCTTCCAGCCGGCAAATGATTCAAGTTGGGTCGACGACAGAGGAAGGGGGCTTGAATCAGTAAAAGAGGATCCTCCATCTCGAAGAACGAACTCATCGAAGGATGGCGGACTTGTCCAGGGTTTGAAAATAAAGCCATTCAACTTGGAACCTTCAAGGATAATGATGTTTTCTCTCGTACTGAGTTTTCGACTCGATACAGGCGCTTGGAGATCCTCTTTCTGCTCTTTCTTGGACATGGACCGCGAGGGTGAGTCCTGCCGTGTCTTGAGCCTCTCGGCCTGTGCCAGTAATGCCTTACATCTCGTGTCAAGGCGTTTTCGATCCGAGGGTTTATCAGCAAGACGAAGGGCCTGTAGATACAATTCGGCGCTTTTGATGGTGGCCTCGAGAGCTGCATGGTCGCTGGTTTTTGAAGGGATAGTCTTCTCAATCGAACGAGCTTGCTCTTCGAGGTTGTACTGCCTTGTATCCATTCCGTAGTGGATGGGGCGTCGGCTCATCAAGTACGAAATTCTAAGGGCAGGAGAGGATTTGGACTTGCGCGAAACGAGTCTAATGCTCCGCGTGATCAATGAAATCAACGGGAAGGGCAAAAGTCGGAAATAAAGGATAGGATCGGGGTGGGGGTGGGATGGTCCGCGAGGTAGATTGTTTTTGCCACGGCTCACTTAACCTCGGCTGCGGACAAAAAAGATGGACAGCTTCGTCACTGAGCCACTCAACGATGGATTCCATCCCCAGGCCTTTCGGGCAGATGAGGATCTGAATAAAGGTCTTTGTATCTATCTGTTCGTGCTTGACATAAAGTGTGCGGGCATTCTCCCTCCCTATCAAGTCGCATCTGTTTCCAATCTTCCTCATCTCTCGACTATAGATCTCACTACTTTCTTTACCTCTCCCTCTTGTCACCCTCGGCTTCCACTAGTAGACCACCCGGGCCTAGATATCTACGTCACTATTTCAACCGAGCTACTAGAAAGTTCTATTCGGCCTGTCTCGAACTCAGAGGCTGTACTTGGGGGAAGGAAATGTCTTCCAAAGAAGCGCAGCTGGCGCCGTGGGAGAGCGCCGTCGCAGGTGCAACCGGCGCGGTGCTCGCAAACGCTATAGTTTATCCTCTTGACATGTACGAGGATCCGGGCATTTGAGGCATATTTGTGAGATACTAACGAAACCTACAGTGTTAAGACAAGGTTACAAGTACAGATCAAGAAGAAGAACCAAACGCCTCAACATACACCCGAGAACCATCACTATGAGTCGACCTGGGACGCGATCAGGAAAATTGTCGAGCACGAGGGTATCATTGGCCTTTACTCGGGGATCAGTGGCTCACTCATTGGAGTTGCTTCCACCAACTTTGCCTATTTCTACTGGTATTCAGTGGTACGGACGCTATACACCCAATACCAGTCGGTGCCGGGGCAGCACCCGGGTACAGCAGCTGAATTGTCATTGGGAGCGGTCGCAGGAGCCATCGCGCAGATATTCACCATTCCAGTGGCCGTTATCACCACACGACAACAAACACAACCGAAAGGGCACAAGAAGGGCCTCTTCGAGACTGGAAAAGAGGTCGTACACAGTGAAGATGGTTGGAGTGGGCTGTGGAGAGGTCTCAAGGCCTCTCTGGTCCTCTGTGTCAACCCGGCCATCACATATGGCGCTTATCAGCGTCTGAAAGATATCATGTTCCCGGGACGGGATCGGTTACATCCCTGGGAAGCTTTCCGTGAGTTCAATATCCTAGATTGTCCATGGGCATGTTGCTGACCTCTACTGTAGTCCTCGGAGCCATCTCAAAGTCTATCGCCACGATTACGACACAACCTTTAATCGTTGCCAAAGTTGGTCTTCAATCCCGGCCTCCGCCAGCCCGAGAAGGCAAACCGTTCAAGACATTCCCTGAAGTATTGGCCTATATTGTCGAACACGAAGGTCCCCTGGCCCTTTTCAAGGGAATCGGCCCTCAGCTTATGAAGGGTCTCTTGGTCCAGGGTCTTCTCATGATGACCAAGGAACGAGTGGAGCTGCTCTTTGTCCTGCTTTTTACATATATCCGTGTGGTCAAGGAGAAGAGATTGAAAGCAGCCGCCGAGAAGCTGAGAGAAAATGCAGCCAATGGTTTGAAGACACGAGCAATGCCAGTTGCCGGGAACATCCTGGAAAAAGCTAAAGCCGCTCTTCCGGCCACCACCAAGTAACGCAGTACTTGGTCTCCCTCAATGTGGTGCATGCTTCATCGGCCCAATGGCACTACTATGTCTCCTGACGCTCTCGGTGAGTCTCCATGTCTTGAGGACGGTGGAGCAGATCTCTCTTAGAGGAAGAACAAGGATAGAGGCGATAGATTCGCGAAGAGAAAATGCTCAGGGGGGATGTCATCAGCGTGGTTGGTTACGGCGTCAAGATCCTATTCCCGAGCAAGATATCTTTTTGGTTTGATCTGGAATACAAGTCTGCCTTTTTTAGACTTGTGGTTGTCTTGCGCCATACCACTAGTGTTTTGTATAGCTTTGTATGGCCCTTCACTGGATACATTAGAGGCAAAATATGTAGAGAAGGTTCGATCCTCCGAACACAAAGCCACGGTCGGTTGAATCCACTTCTCAAGTACTCGGTCCTTGAATTTTGCAGAGATGTTTGATCTACAGGGCTCCTTGCCATGAGATGGATGCGGTAAAGTACAGGTTCTGTTAATACAGTATCGACAATGATGGTGTCGGTGCATCAGTCCTCAGCGATGTCGTTTCTTCGACCATCCTGTGTCATAGTTAGATGATCTCTCATTTGTTCAGTCAATAAATCGGGGAAATGCAGACGCCTCAATGGTTACAATAGAGTGCGGCCCTACAAGAAAGGATAGGAAGAAAGACAAGAGACATACCAGCCAGGCTCTGCCGCCACTCGGCCGCCAATGTCCCAGATTCAGGGGAAGTTTTTCTGAAGAGCGCGATGAAGCCGCCTCCAAACGTCCGCTCGCCGACAAGAGGCCGGCAAATCATGACCGGTTCGTCAGACTGGTCCTCAGATTCTGGAACAGGAGCTGCCTCCGATGTTTCCTGCTCATTGGCGGGATCACGACCGTCCTCTTCATCAGTTTTGCTCAACTCGTTCTCAGGTTCGGGATCCACTGGCGCGGGCGCAGGAGTAGAGCATTTTGACTTGTTCCCAAGTTTGCGTGGCTTCACAAAGCGAACATCCCATCGGCGGCCATTACTTACACCCTCACCCAGTTCAAGGACTTTCTCCATTATTAGTGGAAGATGTGAGTCCTGAATCACTCGCGCGCAGTCTCCGATTTGTGACACCGAGGGTGCGAATACGATCAGCTTCGCGCCGTCCCGCATCGCAGGATGAATATGCTGGAGCTGATTATGCACATTGGGCATATCTAGAAGCACGTAGTCCAGGAATTCATTTTCATCCGTAGAGAGAGGATGCCGGCTTCGACCGCGCCTCAGCTTTAACTGCTGCTCAACCCAATTTTTGACGTCTCCGACGTAGAAATCGACATGGGGCCAGTACAGCCCCTGGTGGAAACCCCGTACAATCTTTTCCGCGTGGAATCTATTTGCCGCCACTTTTTCCACGGTGTGGAGAATTGCTTTTCGCGTTTGCTTCCATTCGGCCCATGCCCGATTGAGGGTTTCTTGAGACTCCACCTTTGCGGGCGTTTCCCCGCGCTTTTTGTCTATGGATGGAACCGGAGGTAGATTGGCAGCGAGAGGCGGCGGGTTGGCCGCGGCGATCGCTCGAGCGACGTGGAGAGTAAGACTTCCATGACCTGTGCCAGCTTCGAGAATTTCCAAAGGTGGATATGAAGGGCGACGGGAGGCAAGCTCATCTTGAAATGGTTCGGGGTTAATATCGAGCAGAGAGACGATGGTAGATGCATAGCTAGAATAGACCTGCAGCCTGCTCAGTCCTAGTGCATTGGATAGACCGAGGGGACTCATAAATTACCGGCGTCACAAGTCTCGGAGTAAGTGAGACATACTGCTCCAATGTCGGATATTCTATCCTGCAAAGATGTGTCGTCGACGTTCGGGTATAGAAAGGGGAGATGGGTCGGCCAATAATGGCATTGTGATCGAGTTCTCCATGCTGAAAGTTGAGTTTGGCGTTCCGCTGCAAAGGAGGACTAAGTTTCCTCCCATCAATGAGCACCCTGTCGCCCTCTTGAACCAGTCAGAAAGTTTCTGCTCTGAGAATTTGGTTGGGAAGTACCATTCAGCAGTTTCAGGTCTTTGATGGATTTTTGAGAGGATGTCTTTAGGGGTAGAGAGTCCGAGAAACCAAAGGCTCGTCTTAGAAACCGAAAGACCGCAGACATACCACAACGCACCCTAGCCTCTCCCAAAACCCTCTCCAAGGGTCAACTGACTGCGACAGGAATTTAAAAAAAATAAAAATGTCTTGAGACCTTTCGACAGGGCATGTTTGCCGACACCCCGGATTCTTCAAGTCATTTCTACGGAATATCAACACATCGATCAGCCTGAATATCGCATCTGCTCGGCTCATTTCCCCGATGACCTCTGATCCCCGAGTCGCCTTTTGTGTTAAGTAGTGTACGCCCATTCTGAGCCCGCTCCGGCGTGCTCCTCGAACCACATGCCAGCATGACGAGAAGAATTGTGTGTGTTGATCCCTGGTGCCTAACATCCCAGAGTCGCTGACACAGCCTTCTAGGTACGCACCGGTATTCAGCTGGGCGTGTTAATAACACTCGTCGTGTTCATAATACTTTTCCTTGACAACCGATATCGAGTCCTCCCCAGTGCAATTCATAACCATCTGCCCGCGCACCATCCGGGCTTCGTTGTTACCGACGTGACGGTCGTGACCTGCTCGTCCATCAATCCCTTTAGCCGATGTACGGTTGACGGCGAGTACTGGCATCGAATTGACAAGGACCTACACCTCGGACAAGGATTCCTCTCTAAAGCCTACCTCCACGTCGAGAGAAAACTCGAAGACGATCTATCCCCGCATGAAGAGGTCGTTTTCGACATTAAAATCGGCCGGCTCCAGCCATCATCCGTCGACCCTCTATCAAAAGATGAAAGGTGGGAGTCACGTCCTGCAGGAATCTGGGTTAAAAAGTCTGCCAAACGACATGACCCGAACAAGCAGGTGACCGGGGTTGACGTTCTCTTCGGCGCCGACGCTGTTGACCCACGGTCAAATTGGCAGGTGCAAGACATTTCCCTCTTCATTGATGCACACGGCGAGTCGCCTGAACCACGACTCACAGTCCGAAAAGGCCCTGCCTTAAAGGTCGAGAAACCTGTCCCTCGAATCCGAAAAGATGGCAAATTCAAAATCATGCAGTTGGCGGATCTACATCTTTCGACAGGTCTGGGCAAATGTCGAAATGCGCTGCCCGAGGGAGAGAAATGCGATGCGGATCCACGAACATTGGAATTTGTTGAGCGCTTAATTGACGACGAAAAGCCGGACTTTGTTGTCCTCACCGGCGATCAAATTAACGGCGACACTTCACCCGACGGCCAAACCGGTATCTTCAAATACTCAGAGGTGCTGGCACGACACAAAATCCCTTACGCGGGGATCTTCGGCAACCATGACGACGAGGGAAACCTCGACCGCGCCGAGTCTATGGCCATAATGGACGGCCTTCCCTACTCTCTGTCAACCGCTGGCCCCGAGGACGTCGAAGGCATCGGCAACTATGTCGTGGAGATCCTTGGACGAGGCTCGACTTCCCACTCCGCCCTGACGCTATACATGCTCGACACACACTCGTACTCGCCTGATGAGAACCACTACCACGGCTACGACTGGCTCAAACAATCACAGATCGACTGGTTCAAATCCACGTCGCAATCCTTGAAGCGGAAACATAGAGAATACACGCACATCCACATGGACCTGGCGTTCATCCACATCCCGCTACCCGAATATCGCAACCCAGACAATCTCAAGTGGATTGGGAACTGGACGGAACCGCCCACCGCGCCTGCATACAACTCGAACTTCAAAGACGCATTGATCGAGGAAGGCATCGTCCTGGTCTCGTGCGGCCACGACCACGTCAACGACTACTGCCTGCCCGCGCAGGACAAGGAGAAGAAACCCGCACTGTGGATGTGTTATGGCGGCGGTGCTGGGTTCGGCGGATATGGTGGCTACTATGGCTACCATCGGCGCATACGATTCTTTGACTTCGACATGAACGAGGCGCGGATAACGACATGGAAGAGACTGGAATGGGGAGACACACAACGTAGATTCGATGAACAGATCATCGTCGATGGCGGGAAGGTCGTTGTTGATATGTGATTTGAAGATCTATGGTGTCTATTTCTCTGTGAAACTTGATCGGGTGTGGCTTTTCTCTCTCCGGGGCACTGCATTTATATTTTGGGCTCGCATGGCGTTCAGGGTGAAAGACAGTCAAGTCAGTCCAGGTGGCTCACGATCCCTTGTCTTGTGGGTTTTGAACGGGTTGGACCGCAGAGACGGGTGGCTGGGTTAGGATAAGGTGGGCAAAAGGAACGGAAATCAAACATGAGGTAGAGAAGCCCCATGACACCCAATGGAATGTTTTCGTACAATAAATCTCGCTCTGTACAAGATATATATTGAGATGACATCAATATTCTGCTTTGATGTCTCATTTTATATTACCACCATTTCTCGCAGAGCACCCTGTTCTCGTCCATCCCCGGTGCTTGCTTTAGGAAAGCCACAAATTCATCAGTCATCGTGGGCAGTCCGCAGACATAGACAACAGTATTCTCTCGGCTGCCTTCTGGTCCTATGGCTTCAAGAAGGTCTTCCTGTTTTATCCGCCTACCATGGCATGCAACGTTGCCGGTGTTCTTGTATTCTCGGACGCCCTCCCCGCTTGTTTCGAAGAGAGTATACTTGTAGTCCACTTCCTTGTGATCGCGCCACGCCTGTGCAATGTCGTTCAATCTCTTTTCAAATAGAATGTCTTCTCCCTCACCATTTTGTGTCTTTTCTCTTCTCGACGTGTACAGCACTCGCACAGTTCGAAGCATGCCTCCTAGTCGGCTTTGTGTGCCCAATTCATGCATGGCGGAAATCATGCTCATGATGGGATTTATCCCCACTCCTCCAGCGACAAACACAGCTCTGTCCAGATTCTCACATTGCTCCCGATTCAATGTGAGAGGTGGGTAGACAAAGTTTCCGCCCACCCGGAATGTGACGGTGGAGTCGAGGATCTCTGATATCGGCCGCCAGAGATATGCCGCTGGTGGGTTCCCGGGTGAAGACTGGATTGCCAGTTCAATGTGAGGATCTTCCTGGACTTGAAGAGAGGATTGGGGTGGCGAGGTAATGGTGAAGCCACCCACGACATCGACATTGGGGATGTATAGGTCTAGGTACTGTCCTGGGAGGTGGCGTAAGGGGGGCTACTAGATTTGTCTTAATATGAGCCAGAGGACCTATCAGCGGTAAAGTATTCGAGTTCATTGCTCCTAGACGCGGCAATGAAACGATTGAGCCGTTATACTAGACCGACTCTTGACATTCCTGACTTTCCATGTCTTCTAGTATTGCTTCCTGCCACGCGAGACCCGAAGTATATTGACCGATATTTTTGAACTGCTAGTGACTTCGCTCATCCGCTGGAACAGGACCGATTGCGCGACGAACGATAACCATGCGACAATGAAAAGGGGAAAAAAGAAAAGGAACATACTCCATCTCGTGAGAGACTGAGTCTCAATAAACGAATCTTGGAATTGACCTGCTCTATCCTGCTCAGTCGCCCAGACCAGACACCATTTTGTCGAGGATCTTCAGCGGTCCTGATAATATGTGGAATTGAGTCTTTGACAGTTGCCATTTTTCTGGTTCTTGAGAAGTACAGAGAGAGGAGCTCAGGAAGATGGTGACTTAGGTGGGAAGGTTTCGTTCTGAGGCTGCAGGCGGGGAATAGGCGAGACGTGACCAATGAAATCATCATTTCATTATTGGAACATCATAGGCAACCTGAGATGGAGATCTCAGTATGCAGAGGGCGAAGCCATAGGTCCTAGAGCAATCGTTGAGGCTGAAATAGTAGCGTGGGAAGATTGCTCCTTCGCGTCTACGAAGTGGATGAGGACCTGGATCTTCACAGGCGGAGTCGTCCGCCTGCACCCAGCAAGCAGGGAAGTACAAAGGTTACCTAGCAGGCGGGAAATACATTCAAATTTGGATACCCAGAGCTTGGATTCCATTCCCGTGTGTCTGCTTATTGCTACCTGGAAACAATGGGGTGGTCGAGAACACGAGCGGCTGTGGCCTGCGGTTGGTTGTACATAGGAGCCTTCCGGTAGTTATTTACACTTCATGTTAACCTGGACATAGCAACAACGAAACTCACGCTGCCGCCAGCATGAACATGCCCAAATGTCTTGTTCCTGGTTGCTCGTATGTGCCAAGATGAGGTATCCATGTTTGTGGCATTCAGACTCTTGACCAAGCTTCCCTGCTCTATGAGTGAATGGACATCATGACGTCTTCGGGGTCTTCCACTGCAACAGGCATTGAAATGGCTCAAGGCCAATAATCGAAGCTCGAGGTGGTGAAGAACGGATATATGGGGTTTTCCGGGTATTGTCGGGTACAATGGATCTGTTGGTCAGCCTTGTGGGTAAGGGGGGTGTAATGACCAGAACGAGAAACAGTGCAGAGAGAATAACAGACGCGACAGAGCTTTCAAGTAAAGCTGCGTGAAGGAGATGAAATGTTGTTGGAACCCTACAAAATGGGGGGACCCTCAAGAAGGTCAGACTTGGAATCACTTTGATATACCGGCTGAATGCAACCACAAATGATCACAAATGCCAATCATCTTCTGACTATGTAAGCCAGGTGAGGGAGCCACAATATCAGAGGGTATGGTCCGATGGAAGGCGTGGAACGGTGAAGGAGGCAGATTGTAGAATATAGAGCGTTGAGGGGATTGCAGTGTGTGCCTTGGGCGTGGGGGGCAGCAAATTTTTCACACGATGATAATATGCATCATCGTCGTCGACCGAAGTGGAAAATAAGGTAGACATAGAAAGTGGCCGTGCTTCAGATGTTGTGAGATATCTTGTTGATGAAATTTCTTTTTTTTTTTTTTTTTTCTTTTCAATGCAGTGGACATATCAGGGCCAGCGCAGGAGGAGCTGCTGGATGGTAGTCATGAGGGAGTTGGAAGAAAGGGAACCGAATGAACTCGCGGGAAATAGCACCGGGGGAACAGCCTTGGAGCTGTCGGTAGTGGAAACATGTAAGTCATTGCAAACAGAGCATCCTTTCATGTTATCTTGCTGGTATATCTGATGAAAACGATGATCGCCAGGTTGACATGCGGTTGGATCAGCCTTCAGGGCATGCCGAGATTCCACTTTAGTGGCGGCGTACGGCTGGGAACTCCTGCTCGACTTCGCCTCCCTACTATCCCTCCTCAGCTCAGTGGCCTGATAATGCTTCCTCACCCACCTACACTCTCTTATCGTACGACGTGGAGGATCCCACCTGTGAAGGCGACGGTTGCATGGGAAGAGCGACAGAGATTTTTCTCGAGGTCAAGATAAGTGGTGGAGCATATTGTACCTGAGGACGCACAAGAGGGAGGTATCACATAACCCCAATGACGGCAGTCTACCAACAACACTGTAGATGAGGCTAATTCTCTCCAGCGTCTTCGTCGCGAGCCTGTTTCCGATCATTTTATTAACTCCCTGTCCCAATTTTCCAGTTTTTCGGACTGGCGGTTGTCAATATCAAGTCTCTCGTTATCACAACCAATGTCTCACTGGCGGCCACAATAGCACTTCCAAACACTACAGAAACCATGTCTACCATAATGCTGGACGCTGAGATAACACGAGTGCCAAATTTGAATGATTCAAGGTATGAGGCAATACCTCGTCCAAGCAGAGAGGGCCAAGTATTTCAAAAGAGGTTTTTGGATACTGATCCATTTCAGTCATGATCACCTCATGCTTGACGATTCGGACGATTCTGTCGTCAAAATGGAAGAAGACGATGACGACGACGACGCTTCATCCAGCGGACCGGCCTCTATCCTGAGAAGTCTGCAGCTTGAAAGTGAAAATCGTGACTCCCCCAATAGCTCCATGACATCGGGCTCCGTCGCATCGTCAGTCGCTGAACAGAAGGCTAAGATTGCACTGAAAATGGAAGCCAAACCCGAAACCTCGAAAAACGTGAGCCCGTACATGTTTTTGAAAGCGCCAACAACCTGTCGAGCGAAGTCATCAATTCCTCCAAGGCTCTCTCCATCGGAATATGCCAGCCAATGTGTGGCCGCTGCCGAAGCATCGAGACTCAACCCCTATGCCCTACACGAAGATGAACATAAATTGTTACAAGACAAATTATGTTACTCCCATGTCAGTGTATATTTGAATATACGAAATGGCATTCTCAGGTTGTGGACTCGAAATCCCAGCGTCAGCGTCAGCCTTGAAGAGGCGATTGGGTGTGCACGAGATGAGCGATGGACTCGTCTTGCTTGCTTTGCATACGAATGGCTTCTACGACGAGGCTATATTAACTTTGGCTGCGTTGAGCCACCCATAGTGACGAAATCCGCCAGTCGTGGTCGCAAGAAGGAAACCTCTCGAGAGACAATTGTCGTGATTGGAGGTGGTATGGCTGGTTTGAGCACTGCCAGACAGCTTACCAATCTCTTTCAACATTATCCAGACCGTGTACCTCCAAAGATCATCGTGCTGGAAGCCCGTGATAGAATAGGTGGGCGAATTTACTCACACCCTCTGTCAAGCATGCGATCTTCCATACTCTCTCCTGACCAGAGACCTACTGCTGAAATGGGTGCCCATATCATTGTCGGCTTCGAACGCGGAAATCCTCTCGATGCTATTGTGCGGGGGCAACTTGCACTCGATTATCACCTCCTACGAGACCTGTCTACCCTGTACGATATCGATGGCACCCCGGTCAATGGAGTAAATGATGCGATGATTGAAAGATTATACAATGACGTCCTTGATCGAACGGGCCATTACCGCCTCAAACATACTGTCAAGAAGACTGCGCAAGGTGACAAAGACTTGATTGATGCGGGACGTGATCCTCCCGACGAGGAGTCCCTTACAATCAAACAATTCGAAGAAGCTACCGCTCTGGGCACGATTGATCAATTGTTGCCCAATAAGAAATCAAGACGTCGGGGCGCAGGCCATAGGGCTGCAAAAGGGGACAAGTCGTCAGAAGAGGTTGACACAAGTATGGAGACAAAGATTCAGCTTCCTGCGGCACAAGCGGCAAAAGAATTTGGTTTTTTGCTACGGAAAACAACTCAGATGCATGAGACGCTGGAGTTGGATGATCTCGCAACGCAGCTGAATCAGTCCCTGGGAGTAGTGATGAATGCGGGTATTGACCAGTATCAGAAGTTTCTCGACCTCAAGCCTTACGCCCTTCGCCTCATCAACTGGCATTTCGCCAACCTCGAATATGCAAACGCGGCCAACGTTGACAAGCTGAGTCTACGAGGCTGGGATCAAGACATCGGTAACGAGTTTGAGGGAGAACATGCCCAAGTCGTTGGTGGCTATCAGCAAGTCCCACGCGCTTTATGGCGACACCCAGAACCTCTCGATGTCCGAACACGCAAGTCAGTCAGGAGCATTAGATACAGTGCTGCTGGCTCACGAGGAAGAGCCACCGTCACATGCGAAGACGGACAATCCATTGAAGCTGACAAGATTGTTCTCACTGCTCCACTTGGAGTGTTGAAAGAGCAATCAATACAATTTGATCCACCTTTACCTCAGTGGAAGCGTGATGCCATCAGACGAATGGGCTTTGGTTTGCTCAACAAGCTAATCCTTGTCTTCGAGAAACCCTTTTGGGACGTTGAGAGAGATATGTTTGGTCTTCTCCGAGCTCCTCGAAATGGATCCGGTGTCAACCAACGTGACTACAAGGAGGGCCGCGGCCAGTTCTACTTGTTCTGGAACTGTATTGACACCACCGGACTCCCAATGTTGATCGCTCTGATGGCCGGAGAGGCTGCGCATGAAGCAGAAAAAGTCAGCGACGAGGTCCTTGTCGGACAGTGCATGGAGCAGCTACGCAATGTCTTTGGCGCAATGAACGTCCCAATGCCAGTGGAGTCCATCGTCACTCGGTGGGGTTTGGATCGGTTTGCAAGAGGTACTTACTCCTACGTTGCAGCGGAAGCCCGGCCTGGTGACTATGACCTCATTGCTGCTCCGATACAAAATCTTTTCTTTGCTGGCGAAGCCACCATTGCCACTCACCCGGCTACCGTCCATGGCGCATATCTCTCCGGTCTCCGGGCCGCTTATGAAGTCTTCGAATCGATGGTCGGCCCCATTCCGATCCCCCCTACCTTGGTACCGTCATCTGTTATGAAGAAGCCGTCTTCCGGTTCTGTTGAACTGACGCAAATGGACACTCATATGGTCCAAGGCGGCAAGAGAAAGGGAGATGAGCTACTCCCAGCTGGTACTTTCACCAGACCAGTAAAAGAAAAAGACAACTCCCTCCAAGAAGCCTGGGATGCTGCGATGTGGGTTCGAATTTATGACGATCTAGGACCACCGCCTGTGAAACCGCCAAAGGCGAATGTCAATTCCTTCCTTCTCTACTCCGGTGAACACTGGGAGGAGGTCAAGGCTCGTTTGGCCGAAGAGAGAAAGAAAACAGGCAAAAGAACCAAACAATCCGAACGCGATCAAGTCCGAGTTGAATTGGGCAAGATGTGGGCCGCGTTGTCGGAGGAAGAGAAGAAGCCTTATACGGACAAAACGAACAAGAACCGCGAGGAGAATGACAAGGCAATGAAAGAATGGTCTATCAAGGCAGCCGAATGGGACAGACGAACCTGGGAGGTCAAGGACGTCTGGATTAAAGAGGGAAACAGTTTTGAGGAATTCTGCAAACGGAAACGTGAGGATGATGCGCTGATGGATGCAGAAGTGGCGAAACGGGCTAAAATCCAAGGCCACCATGGTTAGATGCCACCGGTAGCAAGCTGATATGGTTTACCAAGGATGGTGGTTTTTGATTGTATTGATGGAATTGGTATGCATTATCAACTTTGAGCATTCGGCGATTGCCGATGGGACATACAAATATCATATTCCCCATTGCATTTGATTGTACTTGAATATATCATTCATTACTCGACATATGGGAATAGTGATCATCTCCAGTTCCCGCAGCTTTGCAAAGGGGCACCGTTTCGATCATATGTAATCAATGCCTCTGTGCAGAGTCTGGTCTGCACTTGTCGCGACAACGAATTTCACACACAAGATGTTCTGGTCTACTAGAGGTTGATCCTGTCAATAAATGCTATGCAAGACACTATTAGGTAAAGGGTATGGAGGGTCCTGCGCTGTCCAAACTCCAAGATAGCTACAACACCCTTTTGCTATCTTGGTACCCCTCATCCGGCATATGGGAATACGTCGCCGATATCGGCTTATCTGCATAAGTCAAACCTCATCATTGAACTATATTTGAGCCACGGGCACAGACTATGCAATCAAACGACAGGTATATCTAAGCATCAGAGTTGTTTGAAGGTGGATGTCTAACCTGTCATGTCCGCGGTGACCATTGGATAGACCGGCGTTCTGAACTTTTGGTTCCTATTCTGTCTGACTGAAAAACCCTGCGCGATCGACTCATCTCTCTATTTTCTTCTTTACCGAAATTGAATCGAACTGAAAGCGGGTGGCCCGAAATTTAAAACAGTGGGAAGGACAAGGAAGAGAGAGAGAGAAGAGAAAACGATGGGTGCATTCTACCAAACCCTCCCTCCATCCCTCGTCTCGTGGCTCCTCGAGCAGAAAGTCTTCTGGATCGCCTCCGCTCCACTCTCCGGTGATGGGCACGTCAACGTATCACCAAAGGGCATCTCCGACAAAGGCGGACCGTTTTTCGGTGTAATTAAAGAACCTTTGAACCCTAATGCGAACGGTCATGCCAGTGGTACCGTCAAAGGTGATGAGGAAGAAGATGATAAATCCGTCGTGATTCGCAAATTCTGGTATATGGATCTTACGGGCTCGGGTATCGAGACGACTAGCCATTTACACGAGCCGGGCAATGGAAGGATTACAGTTATGTTCAATGCATTTGAAGGACCCCCGAGGATTATAAGGATTTTTGGAAGAGGTATGTTCCCATTCTGTCTTATATCATGTCATGAAACTATACATGAGCGGGAGAAAAGGAGGAGATAATCAAAAACCCCCTTTTGTCAATCACCAACCCGTTATGTTGCATCTTCCTTTTTATTTTATATCTGGATGACATCGAACTGAACCGGCGTTGTAATTCGCAGGCAACGTCCTCGAATACGGCACCCCAGCCTTTAACGAAATCATCTCCTCGCAAGGCGTGACCATCATCCCTGGTACACGCTCCATCATCCTCGTCGATATCCACCAAGTGGGCACATCATGTGGCTTTTCCATGCCCTGTTTTGACTTTGTTCGTTTTCGACCTACCCTCAATGATTTCTTTGAAAAGCGCGTCGCGAATGAAAAAGCGGGTAAGAAGGAAGATGGTATTGAACGCTACTGGGCCTTCAAAAACTCCGCGAGCATGGACGGTCTACCCGGCTTAAAGCGCGGTGTACAGACAGCCATCGCGGACAGAGTCAAGCCGATTAAGAAAATGGTAGGACCGTTTGCTCCGGTGAAAGGCCCGAGAAGACCAAAGATGATCTTCACGATGGGACATTTGATATTGGTCGCATTGGTGAGTTGCGTGAGTACGGCGATAGTGATACTTTTGGGAGCGTTGAGGTTGGGGATCGTTGGATTCGAGTCAGGAAGAGTCTGGGTGAGATGCAATTGATCGTGAATATGAAGCCTTGCATGCAGATATTTACACTACTAATCAGGCTTGTTGATTACTGGGGGACCAAACGGATGGGCGGAAAGATAGGTCTTGTATCCGGCAATTTGGTAATAACGATTTACGGCGCAACTCGGATTCCACTGATACGTAGGATGGCGATTCCTCTTTTTGAGGTCAAGGGATTTCCTGTCCAAACAGATGCAAATAGAATGTGTTGACAAAGCTGAACATTTTGTTGTGCATCATGTCCTGATTCCTTCAGAAGAACTCATCCGCGGTGAATGCCCTTTCAACCATCACAGGTTCTCATCTAGGTCCGTTGTTTTCCGGCAAAACGCTTTGATTATACCTTCCCTAGCAATGGGCGCATCGACTGCCTCGCTCCTTTTCCTCCCAATTACCTCAGCGCCGTTGGCAACCTCGCTCTCGATAGCCCCAGCTAATAGCCTCCCCATTTTTCTTCTGTATGTGAGCCTAGACCCTTCGAGACCTTGATGTCCAGCAACCGGCCTTCTTTCTTCCACAGAACCCCATCAACGATGACCATTGGTACATCTCGAGGTACACTATGCAAAACAATCGCTCCCACTGGGTCCCGCTTACTCGCTGCCAAGCATACTGGGTGTCGAGCCTTCAAAGATGACAATGTCGGCTTTCATGCCCTTTTTCAGACTACCAGTCTCTTTCTTCAAGCCAACAGTTGCGACTCCGAAAATGGTTCCGAGATTGAAAACATCTTCGACAGTCGCTCCCACGGAAGTGGGCCATTTATCTTTGCGTCGAATTTCTCGTACCGTCTTTCTCGCTCCGATTGGCGTGTAAGCAACATTTGACCAGGCAGGTAAGCGGACCAGGCAGAATCGCAGTCCACACCGAGGGATGAATGTTGTAAACTTCCTGGCTCAAGGCATACCGGGTTTCTGTGGTGCCCCATTCGAGCTCGGTTGAACGAGTGGCCGAGATGTCAGCTCCCCTGGACTGGAGGAGTTGCGGATTGCCAGGAGTGAGATTATTGGCATGGAAGAGGAGAATATTGGAAGATAGTAGGTCCTTTTCGGAGAACGTCTCTGAAGTCGTCTTTTGGCTTGCTGGCGTTCGCTTGGATCTAGCTTTACCAGTCGGTCCCAAGTCTTCATTACCGAGGGTGCAAGAAAGTCCTCTCCTCAAGAGCGAAATTTGGTTTCTATGTGACCACGCGTGAAGTCGGGCAATAGCCCAAGACAGATCGAATTCCAGAAGCGATAGTGGCTCGGATGGCCTGCTCAGCATGGGACAGGAAAGTCGGCACGCTTGGTTGGACATCCGAGACAGGATAGGTGGCATGATTTGCCACCGTGGTCATCCTGGCATCAGTCATTTCCAAACATCTCCCAACTAGCCCACGAGATATCCTGGAGTGTGTAAAATTTGCGCACAGAATTTCCTGTGGTTGTATTAGTCTTAGTCGCCATCTACTGCGGTATCATGCGAGATGATGGGAGGGCTTAACCTGTGGGGAAATACTTAAGCAGCGTCCCATCAGCATATGCGCCCATCAATTGCGTCTGCCATGTATGATGGTGCGTATCGACAAAGTCGGGGGACACTATTTTGCCCGTGCAGTCAACAACACGGGCTCTCCTGGTGGATACATCCTCTTCGATATTTGCGATGCTGGAATCCTGAATAAGGAGGTCAAGTTTCTTGGGAGCGACATGACCTAAGTCGTCATGCGTCAAGACTGTACCGCCCTTTCGAAGCATCTGAGTCGTCATTGTGGTTGTAGGATTGTTCCCGCCGCTTGTCGAGGTAAGCTTGGACAGGTGCAAGAAGATGCTTACCATTCAGGTGGCAATAGGACCCTGGGCGGCGAATCATCATGGCTGACCCCGTCATTAATCTGCAATATGATCATCCTCGTGTCCTTCATTCCGGTGATCCGCCCAGAGTTTCACTGGTGCGATATATAGATCTTCCTTTGCGCGACATGCTCTAGGCTCGCTCGGAGCTAGGAAGGCTAGATGGCTAGACCGTACGTCGGGTAAGACACCCAGCGGAATGCAACGATTCATGATTCATCTATATGATTCCGCTTGGAGTCTGGAAATGGCTCTTCAGGATATCAGACTCGATTGCATGAGAGTCAACTTCGGAAGATGGTAGATATACTTCTGACCTGCAGCCCGTCGAAGTGTGGAGGGTCAATTGCGGTTATCATTAGTGCAGGAGAGGATGTGAAAGTAACTGGAGAACACGTCTAGAGACTGCTGAATCGAACTGATTGTTTCACTCCACTGTACCAGTCCGACGAATGAGGTGCATTTTCGCTCAACCACGCAAGATAGTCACGTGACCTCATTGTTTCACGTGAGTTCACGTGATATAAAATTCCTTGGTGACCACAGTTTTCGGTTTTCGGTAAGATGAAGAGCTTGTCAACGTCCAATCATCAATACAAATCGAAGCACACGCCCACCCATCCTAGCCTGACTAACCCTATCAGCATTAAATACTTGAGCGGTAGTGCGGTCGCTTGTGCTACTTACCTACCTAGGCACGGAGTAGTGCAGGCACAACTCAACCGTCTATGTTCTTTTGTCTTACGATTTGTCTTCCATCTTTAAACTCTGGAAAACGGGAGTGGGAAATACCACGATGTTTGTGATGAAACCTGGCCACCTAATTGAGTGCTTCCCTGTTCTGTTGCATAGTTTTATCAATGCTGTTTGTGATGACCCTAACAACAGCAAGGGAGCTTAACCTGAACCAAAAACAACCCGACGTTGCTTTCGGCACAATCTGACATGAATAACCACTACCGAGGTCGCGTTCGGAGTGGATGTCTAACATGCAGAGCCAGAAAGGTCAAATGCGACGAGAACCGTCCTGATTGCAACAATTGCACAAGACTAAAGAGAAAATGTATCTACAAACCTCGTCGATCCCCTTCGAAACCTACCGACGCTGCAGCTGTTGTGGCCCACAATACTCCCTCCCAGGCACATCAGGTCCGTACACCGGAAGTCGATCTATCCACACAGCAGGCTACCAATCAAGAATGTCTATTTCATGAGAAATTGTCCTTTCCCGACGAACCTTATGGGCCTGGAGCTTCTCATAGCTCGAGTCAGGAGGAAACTCCGGCGCTGCATGTAGAGGACCTCTTCTCGCCTGTCCAAAGAGATGCTCGGTCGTTCGATCATCAAAGAGACGACCTTTCCGGTCAACAGAATGACCTGGGCATCATAGGATCTCCCGACGTCCAATATTTGATGACTTCGCAAGACATCTATCTGTGTACGACAATCGATTTATTGGCCGCTTCTGAAGCTTCAACTCATTCATCATTTGCCTACTTTGTTGACGAGGTAAACATTCCTGCTGTTTCGCCCTTCGACCATGTGAACTGGGGTAGGATGAAAGTTCACGTCGCGGAGCTCGCCATTCACGATAAAGCGGTGGCTTCTGCCATATTAGCAATACAAGCAGTGTATAAAGCACAAGCCAATTCGTTACCTATGACCAATGCAACATCAGTATATCAATCTGCGGCGAATATTTTCGGGACGGCCTTATACGACGATCACCACGGCTTCAACACCATCCTGGTTGTCGCGTTCCTATTATGTTTGTGCGAGATGATTATTCCGAACGAGACTGGTTCCATTTTTGGCCAATCTGACGGAATCTTCGTGACGAGAATGAGGGTCTGGTCTTGGAATGGTCCTCTCCCCCCGATATCTATGCGAATCCTGGCGTGGTTAAGAGTTCTCCATGCGGCTGCAAGGCGTTCAGGAGGCCCAGGGCTTTTGTCGGACGCGGTCTTCAGCCTGCTTCCGGACCAAGCCACGGAAATTCCCAACATATCTCTGCCGCGAAATTGCACGGACGCATCCGTTCCTTTGTACGACTACATCACCGCTCCTATCTTCGCGCTCTTCGTAGAGCTCCAAAAGATCTCAACCCATATCGCGAATTTAAGCCATTATCACCGATCACGAGTCACCGGGAGCGACCAAAAGGAGGTGTCAGACATCATTGGCGGCTTTAAACTTCAAATGTATTCCCTGTGGAATGCCCGACCGGACCTGATGCGCTTCAAACCAGGCCAACTTCGAGTTCAATTTCCTCGCGAAGTCTCCGAACCTCTCATTACTCTAGTAGGAATTTGCATTGCAACATATAATACTGAGATTATCGAGACAGGCCGAAATCTAAGCGATCCCCCATTTGCCTCGCTAGAAGCAAAGCAAGCCATGCGTCGGATTCGCCTTCTTATCGAAGGTGACTGGAATTCTTCAGATGGAGAAAATCTCAATCCGGCGTATCTTCGACCACTGTTTTTATGTGCCATCGAAAGTATAGATGCCGATGAGACCAAATGGGCGGTGGCCCAGCTGAAGAAAATCAGGAACCCCATCTGTCGAAGTGATTTCTTCGCATCTTTTGCAGAGTCTCTCGCAGAAGCACAAAGAGATAAACGGAGACGGGTCACTACAAGATATTTCTGCCTCCAGACTTTTGGTGTCCCACCCCCTTATTTGTAGGTCTTATGCCCGAGAGACGACAAAAGCTATTTGATAGAGAGGGTGTCGGGATCAGCGGCTCTGCGTGTGAAGTCAATCATCAGGACAGGCCAAAGACAAGAGATCGTTGACTGTTCAGCTATACATCTCACTATGTGGCTATCTACTCTCGAAGGCCCAACGCTGCTGCCTGAAAAAGGAGTCCCCTCATATTTGTCTGCACGCGAAGAAAGTCGTGCTTCTTGCAAGGCAGAGGAAGGGGATCCAATCGCACTCCACGGCGCTGGGTATATATGGATGACCCGCAAAACATATTCTCATGTCAAGATTGTTTCTGGAGGAAGAATTCCCTGCGGAATGCGAACATATCATCAAAGGTACAGAATTCGGGCGCTCCGAGCTCGAAATACTCTGGCAACTTGGAAAGATATTCCTGCAGAAAGGTCCAGAACTTTTCATGCTCCTCCTGGCTCAGGTAACGCAGCATATATGACACGCTGACGTGGAAGGAATAGTGATTATGGCCTAGATGGCGTGTCTGAAGGACTTTAGACAGGCGATCACGGAGACGACGCAGCCTTCGTTCTTCCGCAGGGCTGGCTGGTACAACCCGTAAAGCGACACCATCTTCAAGGGGTTCAAAGCCATATACCGCCATTCGAAAAGGTGGCTCGGTTTCGAGATCGAAGGCAGCAAGCTTTTGGTTGAACAATGCATTGCAACCGTCCAGCGACGCATCGGGAGGCAAATTGTCTGGCCAGACACCGTGCTTGCGCATTTTGTCCGAAACTCCTTCAAAAATTGTCATATGCCAGCTTGTGGGTGGCAACAGAGCCTGAAGCGAAGCAAATTCTCCCTCTTTAAGCTCTTTGTAGAGACCTTGCAGTGCATGATGCAGCTCACTTTGCGGCGAAAGGTGGCAGATGACTGTGTTTCCTGGGAACGACAGCAGGCGGCCGTCAGGTTCGAATTTCTGACCAATCCACCTTGGATACTCCTCTTTTTTATTGAGTTCGGGTTCAACTCGGTGCTTGTGGTTGTAAAGAGGGTGTGATTCCGTAAGAATGGTACTGGCACTGTCATTGTGGCTGTTCTCATTCGTCGTACCATTTGCTACGACACTTGTCTTCGGACTCATGGTGAGCAATACGATTTAAATATGTGTCTGTCAGAGATGAAAGGTATAGACAATGTTGTGGTGTTTGCTGTCCTCGAGACCCGAGGTGCTTATTGAGGAATATGGATGTGGGAAATTGATTACTTTGACCTTTCGCGATTGGCGAGAATTGATATGCGGGGCAAAAAGAATATATGTTTTCGAGGACGGAAAGGAATGACTGCTTGCGAAATGGCAGATATGCTCAAACTATTTATTTCCCCTATCTCGATGGGTACGTGCCCACCTGATACAACAATATTGCAGCCTTCGATGTCGCATTGGGTGGAGCACGTCACCATCAACGATCCGATGATTCATTCTTTACAAGGAAATCTAGTGCTCCGAAAACCTGCAGTCTTCTCAGGACCTGAATGGGTTTCTTATAGAAGCGATTGGAAGGGAAAAAAAAAAGGACGCTTTATGGAGATGGGCACTGATGGGACGCCAACCAGGCATTTATGGACCCACTCAAGATATTGAATTACATTTTGAAAAGCGGATCCCGTAAAACCAGATTCAGGTCACTACAACTATACAAAACAAAAAGCATTGCGAACACGTGGTGGAAGCAAGCCACTCAGCGAGGCTGTCACTGCATGGGGCCCCTTTTCTGGTCGGCTAGCGATAAGTATGTCGGCTAGAGATAAGCCGCGCTCGGCTAGAGATACTTGAGAGTCCTGGTCTTCTCTGAGAGTCTCCGAACTCGACAACCAATCACCATCTAGCATAGAGGCACAAAGAGAGCAAATGTGTCTCTCAAAAAAAAAATGCTTCGAACGAATGGATTGATGTTTTGGGCATGCTTCATCGAATTCTAAAGAGGAACTGACTATATATAAATGTCTTGATCTTCAGACAAAGCAGTCGTCTTCGTCTTCTTCAGCGGTCAGCAAGTTGGGATTAGACAACAACTCTACTTATCGTTCGCCATATACTTCGTACCGATACCCATATCGTTCTGGGCGTCTATCACCTTCAGTTTCCTAGTCAATCTATTATAAAGCCCTTGTCCAAGGATAACATTATGGAAAAGACCGAAAAGACTCAGCAGATTGTGCAGCAAGATCTCCTAGCCGATGCAGAAGATGCAACGAATCGAGATCACGAGTTAACTATTCTTCAAGCCATAAAGCTTTATCCCAAAGCTGTGGCATGGAGCGTCGTCATGTCCACTGCGCTAATCATGGATGGCTACGACACCAAACTCATCGGCTCCCTCATTGCTCAGCCGGCATTCCAAGAAGCATATGGCAATCCTCAAGGAGACGGTACCTATCAGGTTTCTGCACCATGGCAATCAGGACTCTCGAATGGGTCCAACACATGTCAGATGTTAGGGCTTGTCATCGGAGGATATCTTAGCGAGAAATTCGGATTTCGAAAGACGATGCTGAGTGCGTTGATGGTCATACCTGGTCTAATTTTCATCCAATTTTTCGCACCGAGTCTTGCAGTCTTGGAAGTGGGACAGGTGCTTCTTGGTGAGTATTTTTCCTTTTGGTACTCTTGTCTGTCTGACGGCCTCGCTGACAGGTTCTCAGGCATCCCTTTGGGCATGTTTCAGACCGTGACTACCGTGTACGCTGTGGAAGTAATGCCTACATGCCTCCGTGGTATGCTGACAAGCTATGTGAATATGTGCTGGGTAGGAATCATACAAGCCCTGAAACACAAAGAGAAAAAGGACCTGACGCCCTTCCGCTCTTCATAGGTCATCGGTCAACTCATCGCTTCTTGCGTCCTTCGCGGGGTCCTGAATCTACCGGGGCCATGGGCCTATCGGATTCCTTTCGCTATCCAGTGAGAAAAGACCCACTCTGAGATTTCGTTACCGAATGCTCTATGCTGACGATTCTACATAGGTGGTTCTGGCCTCTTCTTTTGATGGTCGGGGTCTACCTTGCCCCCGAATCTCCCTGGTGGCTCGTCCGCCAGAATCGCATTGAAGAAGCCAAAGCCGTAGTTCGTCGGCTCACGTCGGCTCAAAATGTGGATTTCGACGTCGATAAACATGTCGCCCTGATATCTCTCACGACCGAGCACGAGAGGGCAATCAATACTGGTACACACTACGTTGCGTGTTTCAAAGGAACTGATCTCCGTCGAACAATCATCGTTATTGGTTGCTATTGCATGCAGGTTCTCAGCGGTTCCACCCTAAGGGCGTACGTGACATATTTCTTCCAGCAGGCCGGGTTGCCCACTGACCAGGCCTTTAATATGTCAATTGTTGCATATGGGCTTGGTCTGATTGGAGTTGTCGTAGCGGTGAGTCTCCCCCGGATCACTCTCTAACCCAGTCAACGTCTGTTCTAATGTGATTGATATCTGTGACAGTGGTTCTTGATGCCTCACATCGGCCGCCGCGCGTTGTTCATCTGGGGTCTTGTCGGAGTCGGCAGCATCTTTCTCGGTGTGGGTGGCCTTGGGATTCCTCAATCGACCTCGCCTTCCTCAGCGTTGTCCTGGAGTATTGGAGCTCTCCTGCTCGTCTCGGTCTTCGTCGCCGACGTCACTGTGGCTCCCGTCTCATTCACGCTGGTCTCGGAGATTCCATCCTCACTCCTCCGAAGCAAATCTGTGGTGATTGCCCGATTTTCTTATGCCGCCCTCAACATCGTCGCCAACGTCATTACTCCATATCAACTAAATCCTTCTGCTTGGGGGTGGGGTGCGATTTCCGGATTCTTCTGGGCCGGCTCTTGTTTTCTAGGACTGATTTTTTCGTACTTTTTCGTCCCGGAACCCAAGGATCGTACCGTTGCAGAACTGGACCTGCTATTTGAGAAAAAACTGCCGGCACGGAAATTTGCAAAGGCAGAAGTCCACCTGTCCGAGGTTGCGGCAGAGAATAGGTTTGTGTAAAGTGCATGGAAAGATGAAAGTCAATGCCATAGAAAAAGGAGTACAACTCTGTCTTGGGTGACGCATTGAGATGTCTCAGAACTGGGTCTTCCTTCCATCTTTCCGCCTTAGAAGTCCATTCTCTTTGATCAATTCTTCATGTCAAAGGCAGCTTCAGCCAAAGATATATCCCAGTGGTAACGCCGTGTGCTCTTGGAAGGTGGCGAGCCGAAAGAATATGAAAGAAATATGTGACATAAAGTTGGTATTGTGAAAAGGCAGAATTTTGTGTCAGCGACATAGGACACACAATGTGGAGGGCGTTTATCACCAAGCTCTTCCGTACTCTGATGTCTCCGTTACGATGCCCACACCGACAACTGCTCCTTCACGTTTCCCGGAATTTAAGGAACTGAGATGCCACCCAAGGATCAAAGAGAAGACCAAACCACAACCGGTGGTCTCAGAGCAGCACCATTGCCTCTGCGATCTAAATAGAAGGAAATATCAGCATACTTTATCCTCAAGTTAAACAGGCGAAAACATACAATAAGACGGATCGATATAGGCTTGGTTCCCACGGATCCTAAATAGTGGTGAAAAGATATTAGAGAATGCCAATGTAGAGGCCCTTTTGTAAAGATCAGCCTAGTGATTCAAACTGAAGCAATCACTGTGAACAGCTCACCTTGGCGTATAGTCCGCAAAGCTCATCGTAAGCTAAGGCAACTGCACGGCGATGTTGGGATGCACGGAAAATGCTACCAGACAGGTTGGCCGCAAATCATGCGTCTCGATTCGTCACCCCCGTCAACAGGGCACAACCAACGCCTCCAACGGCAGACGCAGCTAGAGTGAATTCACAAGGATTCGCTTGATTAGCTAGCTATTCTGGCGCAGAAAATAATGCCAAAATACGTACATGCGTATACGATGACTGTGAATGTATCCGGATATGTTAGCTTGCCGTCCAAAGTCTATGTGTTGATCTGCAATGAGAAGGCATCAAGGAGCATTCAGTTCGTGTTTAGGACTTACCTCGATAATAGTAGGAAGGAAATATCTTCTGCTCGCAATAATAACAAGCAGCCTGTCAACAGCACGGTGGAGGCCTCCTTAACTTGTAGACGAGCCCTCTTCCATATTATACACTCACAAACTCCCTCTGTCAATTTATTCCTTTTTCCACCAGCGTGAACCCAAAGCGCACAGCAGCCGGGACTGGAAGGAGAAATGCCATACAACAAAAGTGAAGTTGCATATAATGACTCCTTCGATGAAGAACATCTAGCGCTAGGCCCTCTAGCCATTTACGCTGTCGAGATCTTGGTGATTGCGTAGGTGATGAAACCGTTGAAGGCACCAGCGATTGTGGATATTGGAAAGAAGATGACGCTGCAGGTCGTGAGTTCGCAGTATTAATACCAAAAGGAGGGATCTGACAGTATTTAGCTGGAGAAAACCCCATGATCGATAGACGAGGACTATGGCTGGATTTGATTTGGGGACCACATACACAAGACAGCACCTTGGACGGAAGCTTCTGCCATACCAATGAGGAAGCGCCGAGTAAGTAATTGTCCTTTTGTCTAAATGATGGCTTGTCATTGTTGTGAAGAAGTTCCACTGTAGAAACTCAACAAGTTCAACTCAGCTCAGTCACAGCCCCATCCTGAAAGCTGGACGAAGGAAGGCAGAGGCCATCATGGATGTGTGTGTTCTCACCAAAATCATAGCCCCGCTGAACTGTGTAGGACCCCCCGTCTTCTTCATCAAAAGTGTTCCGGCTAATTGGAACACGACGTATGAGACCAAGAATATAGTCACGGTATTGGAATGGTCCTTCAGGGAGAGCTTCGGTTCGTCTGAGGATGGCGATTTTGGTGTTTCCGAAATCAGGACAGTCATATTGCGTCGATAAAGAAATCGTCAGTGGACTCGAACGAGAGGGAAAGAGGCCTATGGGGAGTGCAAAGTAAAGATTGTGTACACAACGAATAGTAGAAGCGAAGAAATGAACGCCTGAAATGAGCGAGAGAATAAGAAATCAAGTATCCTTTTCAATTTGCGTTCGAGTCCTGCATCAGCACGTTCCGAGAACTCGTCATGGGTGGTGTTCGTCTGCAGAACAGACGCGTCCTTCGGTTCCATTGAATGTTCTGCACAGTTTTCGATTGAGGCTGAGGAAGATATTTTTCAGACGGTCGTAGAGTACTATATGTAGGTCGAAAAGAAAAGAAAAGTGAAGTATGGGAATGGGGATTGAAATGAAAATGGAACAGCTTGAGCGAAGAAAGATCCGAATCCAATTTGAAGACAATATGTAATATGTATGATTGGTGCGAAATTTAGTACATTTAAAGTGTGGCGAGACCATTACCCCCCTAAGGTGTGGCACAAGACTGAGGCTTGCTATACTCCGCAACACGACAGCCTCGTCCCCCTTTTGATTGCTAGTGGTGACAACTTAACCCGCAACAGCAAGAGATAATCTTCCAATTTTGTCCTACCTTTGCACTTTGCGATCATTATAGCAGTTTCTGATTTGTGCATCATTTGTGTATCCACAACAAAGCCCATCATCGACATCCATAGTGAGAGTCACTGTCAAACAATCAGTGGATGTACTTGATTGTTGTTGAGTGCTCTCTCTGTTTTGGCAACTGGTCCTGCCAGATTGCCAGTATATGCACACGTTTGGTTGGCCCCTTTCCTACTCCTATTCCTACCCCTATATCCTGAATAGGAATGATGGCCCATTTTCCAATAGCGGGGCGCTGACTACTGTTCAACTGTCACTGATTGACCGAGTGGCCCTGGAGCGAAATTCTCTTCGAGCCGAGACTGACATCTGATATCCCGGGCGAATTTTGTTCCACCGCAAGTCGGGTCGCAAGGCTACTACAAAATCACAATATGTTTCTTGCTTGGGCTCGGGTCAATCATATCACTTGAAGAACCCACCATGAGGCCGTTTAAACTGACGAAAGCTGTGGTACCACCGAAATTCCTCAAGGCTGCCTTTCTCGCCGGCCATATCCCTCACAAGGCTCTGGCGTGTCATCCACGCATCTCCTATTCTATGTGCCACCGAAACATTACTATCTGAATCCATCAGCAGCACCTACCAATTGCGAATTCGAATTGACTCGGATCAAACTCCCCTTAGTCGTCCACGTATATGGAACAGGAAGAAACTTTACCGCGATATACAATGAATTCGTCCTTTTCGTTGAGTCGACTCCCTGTGCCATCCTGGCGCCTTTATTCTTAGCCGGTCTTGACGGACCTCTGGATCTCGATTCGTACCAATTGTTTTGGTGGCGAACACTTCGATCTGATCTCGCGCTATTGTCCATGCTGGATGAAGTCACTGAATGCTGGCCTGGTATTGAGACTGGAAAAGCGTGTCTTATGGGATTCTCAGGAGGAGGTTAGTTCGTACATCGTTTTCTCTACCTGTATCCTGAATGTCTGGCTACCGCCAGTATCGACGCGCCAGGGCATGCAACGCTTTTGGATGAGGCACAAGAGTGGCCTGCGGGTGGGCGGACGTGAAGACCTTGTTTGATAGAAAAACCAACAAGGAATTCATGAGAAAAGTGCATATTCAACTCCTGATCGGAGGTGGGGACGTGAATGTGCACGGTAGAACGGAATTTTGGACATGGCTAAATCAAGCCAACGGTCGAGACGGTGCTAAAGTGGCGGGAGACGCTGAGGTTGAGGATGAAGGTGAGGAGGAGACCGAGGAATTCAAGCTGACTACGATGGAAAAAGGGAAAAGCGAGACTATGCAGAATCCGCATGAAATGAGGAAGAAAGACGGTAATGAGGCAGGTGGAAAGAGTGCTCATGAAGCCGGAAAGGCCCGGGAACATCTTTTGCGATTCTTATAACCTTGGATGTAGAAGGAGGCGTATTGAGAGGAACAGGGGAGTCAGAGAGTAGCATTTCAAGGAGTTATCGTATCCATGCAATGTTGAATGATAAGATCCGGAGCGCACAATGATTTCTTCAATCCGACCCAGTAACGACTATGAATCAGAATTTACAAACCTCGAGCTGTTGAACAGGAGGTATGTCATCCACATTCGAGGCTTCCACCTCTGCTTATCGCGGCATCGAGGCCACGACGACCCAATATCTGGTTTCCTCAACAATTGAACCCGTAGGCCCCCGCCAACTCTGCCAGCCTGTCGACGAACAAGCCTTTCGTCTTCTCACGGATTTCGTCCCGGCCAAAGTTCTTGAACATGGATTTGCTAACAGCCTGCTCGTAGATCTGGGATGCCGTGGCAGGGTCGTATTGAGTTGTCGCGTACGATCCTGTCTCCCAGATCTTGTCAACTTTGAGCCCGGCTTCGACCATCAAGTCCTCAAGTGCCTGCGGTGAGTGCCACCGATGCGCATCCCAAGGTACCGATTCGCCAACTTCCGGCGCAATGGCGGCAAAAATGTTCATCACAAGGTTGGCATCTTTTGTTTGGACATCTGTGACAAGACGCCCACCGGGGACAATACCGACTTCCAATTTTGGACGGCCCGGAGAGGATCTGGAAGAAGGATCAAGGCCGATGCACATGTGATGACGTCGAAGCTTCGGGAGAATTTGGGAAGGATTTCCGGGCTACTGAGATCTGATATGTCGTGGTTGATGAAGGTGATTTCGAGACCGGCAGCGGCGGCCTTGCGGCTGGCGACATTCAGCATTCCCTCGCTAATGTCGATGCCAACAACATGGCCGGACTCTCCCACGGCGCGCTTGGCTCCTAATGTCACTAGGCCGGTTCCCCATCCTAGGTCCAGGACGCTTTCACCTCTCTTCAGCTGAGCCCATTCCAGATAGTCTTGCGCTTGCCGGACATGGACAGTGTTTTCATCGTACTGCTCGCTCCGCTCATCGTACATGGATCGGACTGAATCAAGGCGCATTTGAGACATGGCTAGTACGATCACAGTTATCCCGTCGGACTTATTCAAGCACTGTAGCTAGCCGACTGAAGAGAATTGAAACGTGAAAATCTATTTCCGTCTCTACATCTCGACTATGACGTTTATTGTGCCTCACCGGGATCAGCGATGGGGCCCTTCTAAACCGAGCCGCAACCACTTTGCTTTGGCACTTAGTGGTTCCCCTTAAAAGCAGCGTCCAGAATTGCCCTATCCGGTCAAATATCATTCACAAGTTCAAACCTCCTGTGCGCGGTGAAACTTGGATATTGAATGGGAATCCGTGTCGGTTCATGCCCATTGTATCTCTTGAAGAAAGTATTGTTCGACTCAAAATACTGACGGACAGCCAGCCCATTGAATAGTGACGGTTTGCTCAGCACGATTCCATTCACCTCACTGGCTGAGCAAGTCCTCGTGGAGAGTCTTCCGAGATAAATCAGGATGTCGTAACCTCGGTTTGGCGGTGAGGGTTCGACAGCAACCTTTGACTGGGAGGAATGGGATAGTTTCTTCTACACTAGACGTGGTTAGACTTGGGATACGGGGGTCGATTCTGCACATATAGTTGGAGCACAACCTCTCGACTCGTTGTCTTAGCTGGTCCATCTCTCGATGGTCATGATCGTTAATCCCTTTGGAAGAAGTCTTGCAGCGAAGACATGTCTCCTAGTGTGTCCAGTGGACCCACTATAGTTACCACCTCCTAGGACTATACAGCCTTGTGAGCAGGCAAAGCCGAAGAAAAAGTGCAAAAACGTCCGAAAAGAGAAAAAAAAAAAATTGGCTATCAAATTCCGTTGCCGCCTATATTTCATTCCCTAACTATGTACTGTCCAATACTAAGAACCAACAAAACATTGATGATAATGAGTGACAAGCACATCATCCACTGCCCAATGACTCGCAAATCATAATGTATGGCTGCCTTGTCTATCCGATACCGTCTCACCATCTTCCCCCGAAGCACTTCGTGAAGCCCTAGGTCTAGGAAGGGCAGATTGGTCAATATTAGGTGACGGGAGTGACATTCCACTGCTCATACTGGAATGACGACGACCATGTCCCGGTCGCTGCGTTTGCCGGGCAGTAAGTGGTGAGACTGCTCGCTCAGATCCCTGGTTGTCCGTGACCGCACCGCTCAGCGCGATGTCGGTCTCGGGAATGGTAGGGAAATCTCTTGGAGAACTTGGAGCGGCCGCGGATGTGGTATGGGGTGACGCCGGTGCATTGGTGCTGGATTCATTCGGCGGCGAGATCGATTCGCTAGGGAGTGTTTTTAAATGGCCGCCGCTGACGACACTAGGGGGGTACATGGCCATGTTTCGGAAATCATAGTTGATGTCGTCGGCCGAGTTTATTCGAGATGTGCCAGGGACTTCATGGACGGCCGTGTCCTGAGCCTCGACTGGAGCGGCATATTCACCCGGTGGTGAGCGAACATGAGTCGAGGAAGACCAGCGGTCGCGCCCTCTTCCGTCGCTCTGTGCCACGTATCCGCCTTCAAGCTCTTGGGGAATAGTCGTCTGAAGGGGGGAGCTCGGATGTTCAACCTCGGTGATGGTGTCGGACGTGACGTCCTTCCCAGGTGCTCCTGAAGACGTAGACCAGATCCAAGGCACGATCCAACTCCTTCTTTGACTGACTTCGGCTGCTTCTTGGTTCTCTCCCCGACGCTTGGCGAATCGGCCTCGGCAGCAACAAAAGAAAATCAGGGCGCCCACGAGGGCTAGTCCCCCCACCGTACCCAGGGTCGCGGCAACCGGGACCACCCACGGTCGGTCCGAATTTGGGGCGGGAGATGGAGTTGCCGACGTCGTTGCATTTGACGGCGGGGGCGAAGGGGTGGTCTCACTCACTTTCTGATAAGGTCCGTAGAATTTGATCTTGTCCATGTTGTACTTGGTGTCAAACCAACCCGCGATGTCCGAAGGCATGTTACCGGCGGTGGGCGTGGCAGATATGACGTCGAGAACCGTCTGATGAGGTTGGTACGGTTGATGAATATCAGGATCGTACGAGCCCGTCCAGTTGAGCTCGTTGAGATTGTACACATCGACCGTGTTGCTGGTATCCAACGGGCTGCCCGCGAGGGACGTGCCACCAATGACAATCATTTGATCGGGATATGGAGAAGCGCAGACGTGGCCTTGTCTGGCGTCGCCCGTCCGTCCAGGGCTGTCGGCCTTGATCCAGGTAAATGACGGCACGGTCAAAATCCAGACGTCGTTTTTGGGGGATCCCCCGTTGTTGTCCCACCCTCCATACACAAAGATTTCGTGGTGAGATCCGTCCGGACTGGAGGCCACCACGGTGCAGAATTGGACCAGCGGCGTGTCCGGGAAGGGAGATCCTTCATTCAGCGTCTGGAGGCTCCAGGAGGCTGAGCCGATGTCGTAGACGGGGAATTCTTTCAAGAAGCCCATGGACTCGGTGGCATTATCATCCGTGGGCCCATAGAAGTGCAGATCGGACGCATTCACAACACCCCCGATGGCAATCAGAAGACCTTGCGTGGACGCGGGGACCCAGACGAGAGCACCCTCGACTCGTAGGGTCACGTTCACGGGATTGGAAGCTTGATTGATATAGAGTTGCCTCCAGTCGGCCGCTCCTTGGATGGATGTATCCACTTGGATCAACCAGTTGGAAATGTCACGCGGTGGACCAAAATAGGAGAACGGGGTGCCGTCCTCGTTGTACATGCCGCTGAAGTAGAATCCCAAGTTTTCACTGGGCGCATTGGCTCCGGCGCCGCTGGCGATATCGCTGATGAAGGATCCCGATTGAGGAGCGTAGTTGGTGTTGGGTTCTCCGAGCTGGACATTGGAGCCTTCGGGCGCATCGTATAAGGGACAACTCACGGTGCGGTCCGTCTGAGTGTTGCCCGAGGAATCAAAGAGGCCCCTACCCACATCGTTCATTTCGGTTCTCGCGCCCTGATTCTGGTGAATCACTTACCCATAAGCGTAAAACTCGTCGTAGTCCGCGAACATGAATCCATCAACGTAGTAATTGGTAATGGGCCCTTCATCGATGGACTCGAAGACCGCGGGAGGACTGTCTCCAGATATTCCGAATGACCGGTGCAAGTTGAGCTTGAAGAGAAAACCATCGGAAGAGGTGACGATGTCGGTCAAGTTGTGGTGGATCCGGCCGCCCTCCAGGTACACATGGTCTCTGATCAAAGCGGCCCGAGGGCGGTCCCAGGACACGAAGTCTCTTGCCGTCAAGTTCCAACCGGTGACGAAGCTGATCCAGGGAAGAATGCCCGCACAAAATCGCGATAGAGACAGCATGATGGTAGTCTGATGGTGGACCAGCTTTCTCGGTAGATTTCATTCAGATCATGGTCATTGTGTCGGGCCCGTGGTATCTGATATCTCCCCAGGCCACCAAGGCCGCTTTACCAAGCCCAGAGAGGGCAGACAAGAAATCTCTGTAGAAAGGCTCAGATGATCGGGGTCTGTGCGGTATTACTGGCGTGAAGGGTCTATCCCGTTCCAAGATACCAGGACATCGACAAAGTTTGGGGCTATATCCCGCAAATACGAGGTGGTTGTCTCTCAATTCATCCATTTTTGACCTTTGCAGGACGGCCTAGACCACAGCGGGTAAGAGCACCATCGGGTGTCTGGGTGTTCCAGGTTGCATTGTCGTCGAAGCGCGATGCCAGCCCGACGCGGGAATCGACGAGCGAGTTCCCATGCGTAAGTGAGGACAAGGGGGAATCGGGCGCAGGAATTCAACCTGTCAGAAACCGGCGTTGCTATTCATGCCAGCAGAGTCCCAAGCATGCAAAAAGGCCAGCCGCTCCAGAAGAACGACAGATCAAGCTAAGCCGGGGCTGTGAGCTAGACTGTCCAACCAACCCCTCTTTTTCCCGGTCTACAATTCGAATGGGTGCATATATCTTGTAATGCATCATACATACCATGACCGTGACATGACTAACGAAATGGCCCCCAATAACCATCGGGTCGAAAAAGCTGCAGGTAAGAAACACCAGGGGCTTGGGCAGCAATCGCAGAACCGTCCCATGGACGAGTGCCAAATCTCTGTGATTTTACGGAGGACTTGTCCTATTTCGAAGGGTCCGGGGGACCGTCAGACTATATACTTTCGAAGCGTGTACGAAGCGTACAACGCTTCCGAAGGTCTTTACAAGCCTTGGCGTCGCCACATATCACATCCTCCCCTATCTAGCCTCGAATGCCCGCATTCAGCCTTGTCAGTTGTAGAAACAATCCCATCTTCGACGCCAGGCTTCGAATGGCTATATATGGAGTAAATATATGGGCGCCGCAATGCAAATGTCCCTTCTCGATTGCTTTCGGTATCATTCCCCTTGCGAAATAGACGGTGCGGGAATGGAGTGAATGGGTGTCGGTGGTATTTTCACATGCCAGCTTCCATAGCGACTAAGTGAAGAAATTCCCATAGGAAAGGTAAGGATTTCGACGGGGGAAGGTGTCGTTGCCGTGTAAACGCGGGCCTCTTTTCCAGTGGTTTCCGTTTGTTGTGATTCGAAAGTTCTTCACTGTCGATAAGTATTCCCCTTCCTACTCCTACACTCTTTTCTTCTCTTCTATCGCACATCAGCGATTTCTTCTTCTTTGTCCATACCCCTTCGAGATCTTATCCTTTTCTTCAACTTCGAACGATCTTGCATCATGGTGAGTAGGATTCGAAACGTCGTCGCGGGTTCGACTTGGTAACACAGCTGTATAGTCTGTCCACACGCCTATCGTCCAAGCACCGGGACCGGGTGCATTGGCATCAGGATCGTTGGGCGGTGGTGGAGGCGGTGATGATCCGTCCCGTCGCCCTACGAATTTCCTGCGTGGTTGTCAAATCCCGTCGACAAGTCACTATGAGCGTATAGTGAGACGAATTCGAGAGTTGGCGAGTAATGTGAAAGCGAAGTCAGCATCATTAGCAGTAAGTCGTGTTTTCGATGTTCCCGCAGGGAAGTCGTTCTGACGTGTTTTCGAAGGATTATGGAAGTCGAAACCGGGTGGCCAAAGGTGTGCAGTTCTATGACTGGTCCCGCTGGCAGCAGGAATTGGTGGATGGCGTTCTTTTCGAAAATGCAACACCTGGTGTCCGAGAGTTCGAAAACCTTTCCCTCCGACGTCCTTTGGAATATTATGGTGATCGTGATTTCATGAATGAAGTGCAGTTTCTCGGAGCGTTGGGATACACCATGGGTCAAGTCGTCAATAACCCTCCTTGTTCGAAGTGTGAGGCAGGCGTGACAGGTCGCAACCAGACGGAACCCGTCTTCCCAGAGTGCGTTTCGGTCATGGCACGGGATGACATGGATCCTCACAGTGCTTCGACACGATGGTTGTTGGCTGGTCATTGCGCAACTTGCGCTCTTCGAGGCCAGAAGTGTTCCCTTCAGCGCGTGCATCGAAATTCGCAAGCATC
>NW_013550597.1:0-1123 GCF_000835555.1 Rhinocladiella mackenziei CBS 650.93
GACGACGTCGAGATTAAATCGGGAAGCTGTTGATGGGCCGGAAAGTGTGACTGAATATAATCGAGACCCGCACCAAGGCCGATCTCGTCGACGGCGAATGAATTTTCCTCCTCATGATATTGACGTTGATGAAGCGTCTCGATGAGATTACCGTTCACTTCGGGTATATGACGAGCGAGTTCGAGAAGAGTTTGGGACGGATTAACGGAAAGGAGTTGTATGGCGAGGAAATGAGCGAGCGAGGTAACGGGAAGAGGGATCGCAGTTGCGGATGAGAAGCGTTCTCGAGATCGAATCGAGCTTCTCGTTCGAGATCGTAAAGTCGATCGCGATGGGATAGAAATGGAGGAGGGTGTAACACCCATTACGCCACGAATTTCCAGCCACTACGAAGATGACAGGAAGAGGGCTGGGCGTTGGAAAGGAGACAGGAAGATAAACGAATCGAAGGTATAAGAAGAGCCTTCGAACCCTTAGATAGAGACAGGTTTCAGTACATTGCTATTCCACACCCTATCTTATACGCTCGCAACGATTTATGATCTCTCTCCCCACACCCTCTATCAGTACCGTTGTTATATAACGATTTCAGCGTGGCAATGAACGTTCAGCTGAACAAGAGATTCGTCTACGAGCTGAACACGGAGATATCGAAAGATGGCGACAATCTTTGTCTATATAAACATGCGAGGCAGATCCTCAACTTAATAAAAAACAGAGCACTCCTTTAACTCAAGTTGTACCATAAGTTCGACAGATTGTCGCCATCTTTCGGTGTCTCCGTGTTCAGCTCGTAGATGAAATCTTTGTCTAGCTGAATACCAATTGCCACGTTGAAAGTGTTGCTATATATTGTCTCACAGGTCAACACAATGCTATTGTTCAACAGCTTATAACTTCACTACCACGCAGACACACAAAGCTATCGGCAGGCACACGAGGCTATTCGACAGCCACAGTGGGCCTGCCAAGACCGTTCGAAGAGCTTTTATCACACACACACACAAAGGAGGAGATCTCTACAACATACACGTTTCGACAAAAATAATCAACACCAAAGCTCCCCTCCTATAGTCCATCACTGACGAACTGATAAATGGGGCGCCACAACCAATGAATGCTT
>NW_013550597.1:1223-104912 GCF_000835555.1 Rhinocladiella mackenziei CBS 650.93
TGTGCGGCGACGCCAAGACCATTCCTACCGCGTCGCCATCGGATCCAGTCTGTGGACCATGTGGCCCCTCCCTCCTCCCACGAAGGGGGGGCGCCCTTCCTACTCGACATCGACATGGTCCGTGGATTGGATCCGATGAGTGAACCACCCTAACGGATCAAATATTTTCCGAACAACCGTCGTCGGATTAACTATTTTTCCGGCCTCACCCTCATCGGATCCAATCCGTGGACCATGTGCCTCCCCGGGCTCCCACTCGTGGCTCATGGATTGGATCCGATAAAGTCCCCCCCGTCGCTCATCGGATCCAGTCTGTGGGCCACCCAGAGAAGCTCTACTAATTATACTGGAGATGCTTCGTAACCGAGCGTGAACGACAAGCCTCGACGTCGTTATGATCCATGGATTGGATCCGATGGCGGCGGCCTTTCATCGGATCCGATCTGTGAACTACTTAGACAGACCACTACTCGCGCTCGAGATGTATCGTAACCGAGCGTGAACGACAAGCCTCGATGTCGAGATGATCCATAGATTGGATCCGATGGGTCGTAGTATTTCATCGGATCCAGTCTGTGAACCACCGAGACAGGCTCTACTAATTGCACTCGAGACGCTTCGTAATCGAGAGTGAACGACAAGCCTCGACGCCGAGATGATCCATAGATTGAATCCGATGGTTCGTGGTATTTCATCGGTTCCAATCTATGAACCACCCAGAGAAGCTCTATGTCATGGCACAACCTGGAATCCCCTCGAACGGTCTTGGCAGGCCCACTGTAGCTGTCGAATAGCCTTATGTGCCTGCGTGGTAGTGAAGTTATGAGCTATTGTTCTTCTACAACTTGTTCTGCCAGCTTGCTGAAATATATACACGTTTAGTTGGCCCTATATCCTATATAGCAGTGAACCCCTTTTCCAATAAAGGGGCACTTGCTACTATTCAGTCGTTCAATGAGACCTTGTGTTGGACAGGGGTGTTGTGTGTATATTGTTAAGAGAATGAATGCGGAAGTGCATGCGCATTTGGCTATGGAGACTTGTCTATCTGACTATCTAAGGATAATGAACGACTTTAAATACACAGTTACTCGTTTGGGCTGCCTACAGCACAGGCATGAGTACAGTCTGGACAATCCCCCCGTCGCCTATCGGATCCAGTCTGTGGACCACCCAGAGGAGCTCTACTAATCACACTCGACAGACTTCGTAACCGACGCGTGAACGACAAGCCTCGACGTTAAGATGATCCATGGATCAAATCCGATGGGTCGTGGAACTTTATCGGATCCAATCCGTGGACCACCCAGACAAGCCCTACTGATTACACTCGATATAGTTCATGAATCCGATTCGATGAAACAGTTATTTCGTTGCGCCTAAGGACTTTCAAATACAGTATGAACTGGAATTGTATGGATCTGTTGTATTTTAGCCACAAGATTAGGATGAAAGTATTTGATTTCGAGTCCAGCAAAATCGGCTTCACCTACGCGCACACCTGATCATTAAAGTACTACGCGCGTATACAAACTTCACAGTAAGGGCGGCAAGAAAGCTTAACACACATCACCCAAACACGAACCCATGAAGCAAATTACTGGGTACAACATCCGGAAACAAAGCCGCGGACATGCAAAACAAGCTGTAGCTCAGTGCGTTAAGATTAATTTCGAGGAGAAGCTGTCGATGTCCTTCCAATTGCTACAACAAACTGTACTGTTATAGTAGGAGTACGCATATTTCTCTTTGAACAAAGTCTAGCTGAATTGAATCACCTCCCATAGCGCTTAGGTATAGTATTGTACAATACTTCGCAGAAGGAAGAGAAGGACAAGTTTATGGAAGGGAGGCATCCGTAAGACCCTGAAAAATGCCTAGCAGGACCCACCGTCGGACAGCTTTCTAAAGACTACATTTAGCTTCTGGAAGCAGAAACGGGCTCTTAGTATGTGCCTATTTGGGCTCCCAAGGTCCACTTTAAGCTCCTGGTAGAGCGTATTTTTAGTTCCTAGAGAGTTGCACTCAGAATTTTAGGGTCTACGTTAGGCTCCTGAGGGATTTATTTCGAGTCCCTAGGACATATGTTGGGTTCTTGAGGGATTTATTTTAGGTCCCCTGGGGTTTGTATTGGGCTTCTGAGTCTACCCCGGCCTCCTTTAGTCTCCTTTAAGTCGATAAAAAGCTGATTTAGGCTGCCAGAGTCTGCTTTAAGCTCTCGAGCTGTTAAATTCGAGTTGATGTGATGTAGAGGCTCTCAAAACTGCTCTCTCCTTTGCAGACACATCGCAACTTTCTCTCCCTAAAAGCTAAGGAATAAGTGGGTCATGCTTTGCCTGATAGATAATAGTGTACTCTAAACTATCCTCCAATCGTCGGTGACATAATTTGACCAATGGGATTACTAGTACGGTATTACTCAGGATGTCTTGTGCCGTGTTACGAATCGGCCATACGACCCTGAACCACCCCAGTCGCGAGGGGAATGTAGGTGGGGCAGGGAACCGACAGAAAAATGTGGGTGACATCGCGATGGTTGCCGTTGAATTCTTCACGCCTTTTGGCCTGGCTTTCATTGACAGCGACAGGGAAGTGCTTTCTGACTCGCTGGTGCGTTTGATCTCCCATTATGCCTTGGAGTCACCCTTTGTTCGATCGACCGAGAAACGGCGGGATTCTCATCCTTATCGTCCTTACTATGCTGGTGGTCTGGCTCCAAAATACTCAATGGTTGAGGAAAGGCTTTCTTGTCTGCAACCAGCTATCCCCTGAATTAACATTCTAGAAGCTGATTTCGCTTCACGGGTCCATAATCAGGCCAAGTCATGGGACAGAGAGGACCGCATTCCCTATTCAGGTCCTGGACTCATCCATGCTCGACCCAGCTTCGGCCTCCTTTCCATCTCACCCAACCGTTCTCGCGCACTCGTCGTCGCAAGTCTACAGAAAAACGATACAACTTGGATTGAGCGAGAACTGGGTACCGATCCATACCTGGATCGCATGATATATGTGGTTAATAATACAACGGCACTATACAGTGTTCCGATAAATAAAAACCACGAGGTGATGGTGTAAGTACTAGTACCCCTGAGCACCATAAACTGACGACGAATGAGTTAGATACTTGACCTACATTATTGACCACTACGAGTGTCTACCGGATGTAACGATATTTATACACTCTCATCAGTACAGCTGGCATAATGAGGACCTTCTCAATCGCGACGCCGCTCTCATGATTAAGCAGCTCTCACTCGACCGGGTTCTGCGTTTGGGGTATATGAACCTTCGATGCCAGCTTTCTCCCGGGTGTCCTAGTTATGTGCATCCACTCCGCCCGGGAGATAACCCTGACACTCCCGAAGAGATATTTTGGGCTGAGGCGTGGAAAGAGCTATTCCCTTGGGATTCAGTCCCCTCCACTGTCTCTCACCCATGCTGTGCCCAGTTCGCGGTCAGTCGAAGCCGAATTTGAGGTCATTCCTTGATTGAATACCGGCATTTCCGCGACTGGCTGATTCGCACCGACTTAAGTGACTTTATATCTGGCCGAGTATGGGAACGCGTGTGGCAAATACTATTTAGCGGTGAAGATGAGGATTGCCCGCCGACAGATGTCTGTCTGTGTGACGGTTACGGGATCTGTCGATCATAGCTTCAGCCAACATCACATGTCCCTTTCTATTCTGCGGAATAAGCCTAGAAAACGTCCACAGTAAAATAAACTATTGTACTGTATTGTAAAACTGGAAATGGGACTCTCAAGGGATAATCTCACTTACCATTATCGCTCAAAAATACCAAGATTAAATCCTTCCAGGCCTTAACTACTTCAGCACTGTGAAAACAACCCACAACTGTTCTCCTGCCCGAGAGACATTCACACTCATTCTATTGCGATTCAAACATGACAGATGTAGAACAGTTGCATCGGAATATTATACCTGCAATTATCTCACCTGTAACTACAGCTGTCCATAATCGGTGCCGCCGCCTGCTGCTGGAGCGCACCCCTGTCAAGTACTTGCAATCAGATCGCGAACAGCCGAGGACCGAACCCAGTAATGGTGGAGTTTAAATGACAGGTAACATCGCAGCCATAGTCCACCACGGAACAACACCAACAACATCAGCCACACTAGCCACATGAGAGAGCCAGCTTGGCACCAGCCACAAAGTTTTAGCGTCCTTGCCCGGCGCAGTGCCACCTTTAATAAGTAATTAATAACCGGGACTAGTTTCCCGAAACTATTTTTAGATTCGGATACATTTCCCGTTCTGTACAAGTCGCGTGCTGTGGCCAGGAGGGACTCCTCCCGCTTCGAAAACTACAGGTGCGTGGCCGCCACCACCACTGCAGCACCACCATCGAGCTGTTTCCCTTTCAAGCTCATAGAAGAGTTTAATATGAGCTTCAGAGTCCTACTACTATGCTTGTGAAGCCGTGATCAGCAATCTTTCACATGTGGCATAAAGTTTCGCCACGAATCTGGGTACGGAAAGGGGTTCAATATGGGTCTCGCCCACCCCTCTAATTCTGCCAGGTTGAGTAAGGAAAATAGTGGGTCACAACGTGGGTATTCGATGTGGTTCTATAAATAGATGCTTCTCACCGCCTACAGGGGTGGGCGAAACGACCCGCACATCCCACTTTCGAGACTCCGTTCGAGCGGGGTCGAGCAGCTGAGGCGTGTTTCCATTGGTTTTTAAGAGGCAACATGACATAAAATGCAACTACATCCTCCTTGGGAGCCAACCGCTTTGGCCAGCAACTTAGATCACATATTGACACTATTTCTGCTTCGTCCATTCCAACGACCAGCAGAGGCTCAACCAAGTTCTTAAGTACTCGCCTGGAAGCAGATTCAGGGCACTATGGGGTTCTTAGGGTTCGCGCGGCTTCTTGCCAGAGATAATGTCTTGGCGCCTGAAAGAGGTATGGCAGCCTGTTGTCGAATCTATCTATCAGGGCCTTGATGCAGAGCGATTAACATAAGCTTGCAGACGCTGCTAATCCTACGGAAGTCAAATGGCAAGTTGTCTGGTGGGCTCTCGTCCCGCTGGCTCTGGGAGCCATGATACAACCCTGCGGGAGAGTTCTGGGCCAAGAGCATAAATCATTCCGTTTCTATGCCCGCATGTCGCCGTTTATTTGCATCGCCGACACCGCACACTTCCTCGTCGCAATCATACGCGCCACTTGTAGCTCCGCGCCGCGTTATGACATCGAGCGTCTCTTCGTTATCCGCTTTAAGGATGAAGACAGAGACACTAAGAGCGTCGAAACCTCGATTCTACTGCGGTTGGCCTTGTTGTTTGTCAGCGGGATTCCGTGTCAGACGATCAAGCTAGTCGGAATGCAGGGCATCCCTTGGACGAAAGCTATCGCGCTCATGTTCTTCATCTCCATTGTCTTCGGGGAGGCGATTATCTTCATTGCCCATCACCTCGATCTTCCTATACTCGTCCCTCCATCGAGCACCTACAATTCTTTCGATTACGAACCTCGGCGGCGACGGGGCAACCCACTACGTCCCATATTAGGTCCCGTAACATATATCTTCAGACTCGGACAAGTCCCCACTGCAAACGGTCACTGGCTGGTTTCCTTTGCACTTGGTATCCAGACTGCCACCAACACATCTACAATATGTGGCCTGATTTCCCGCGCTAGAGAGGGCAATCGATTGATCATATTGTTACAAGCTTCCTGGGCCTTTTCAGCTATACTGATAACTTCTGGACTATTTCTGAAAATCTTTCCAGGGGCCAAGAAATATTACCTCGAAATGTTCTTTTTTCAGGTGAAAGCTTGGTGCTTGCTCATGCTTATCTCGGGTTTATTTGCGACCACAACTAATCCTCTTTTGGACCGGATGTACAGGGGCTGGATATACAATGGTGATATCTGGCTTCTCACGGTCGGCTGTGTGGTGGTCGTGGCCTTTGCACACATACTTAACAGTCTCCTTCCCGCAGTGATAATACCATTCTGGATCGACGACAGCCACATAAAAGCCTTATTTCGGATCGGGACTATTCGGCAATGTCAGGTGGCAGTTATGTGTATCTTCACGTTACCAATTAGCATCCTCGGTTACTGTTTTCTTTATGACCCGGCGGGAACTGTAAACCCAGGCTGGACCGGAGTGTTCGGATAGTTCATAACTTCGCCTAGATGACAATCACGACAGAGTTAGTATAGGGTCAGGGCGTCGGCGTTAACTACCCCGCGGGGATAGAGTGGAGACCGGATGGTTTGGACGAAGAAAATAAGGATATGGAATAGCTAAATGTCTCGATCTTAAATGGTTGGAAGGCAGCGCTCTTGCGAAGACAACCTGTGAGGTGGAGGACCCCGCACGGAAAGTCGGCCAATTTTATCACCTTCCGCTGTGATTTTACGGAGGACTTGTCCTATTTCGAAGGGTCCAGGGGACCGTCAGACTATATACTTTCGAAGCGTGTACGAAGCGTACAACGCTTCCGAAGGTCTTTACAAGCCTTGGCGTCGCCACATATCACACCGCTGTGGCCATCGATCACGTGAGAGAAGACTTCAACGCATTGAACACACTGACCATGTCGTCTTGTGTTATAGCGTTGTGGCGGAACGGGACGACGATAACGTGCCGAGCCGTTGTTGATACGAGAAATAATGATAGAAGTGGTTAAACGGTGAACACGTTATCCGAATCTTAATGCTCGCACTGCGCACGGCGGCAACGTTGTGGTGTTGGCACTTCTGGCCACTCCCTCGTCGTCGCCACTCATTCTCAGCTGTGTAAGGCTCTTAGCCGTGCAAGGGGCACTCTCAGCTTGCCAGGGATTTGCACTGCCACAACACGGCGACTCCGTCGTCGTGTTGTGGGACTCTACTCTCATTACTCTGTAGTATTTATATAGAAGATAGAACGCAGTAACCTCTGCAGGAACAGAGCACTCAATTCATTCATTCCGCATATAACAACAGTACTAATGAAGGGTGTGAAGAGAGGGATCATAAATCGTTGCGAGCGTACAAGGTAGAGTGTGGAATAGTAATGTACTGAAACCTGTCTCTATCTAAGGGTTCGAAGGCTCTTCTTATACCTTCGATCCGTTCATCTTCCTGCCTCCTTTCCAACGCCCAGCCCCCTTTGTCATATCTGGGACGAGAGGGGGAAGCAATGGAATATCGCAATGGCAAAGGTTGACTGAAGTAGTCGTTGTTATGGTCTATCTGTGTCTTGTTCTTTTAAGAGTTGTGTGGGGTTGCAGAAATGGAAGAAGTAAACGAGAGCTTTAGCGGGCTAGTCCCAACTAGGCCTAGCGCTCCACGTGACACCCTTCCTGCCACCTTCGTAGTGGCTGGGAATTCGTGGCGTGATAGGTGTTACATCACCTCGTCGAGAATAATCGAAGTCGACGTGATCGAAATCGGTTCGATTTTCGGTTCGATTGATGTCGACGTGAGGAAGAATGTCATGAAGTAAGATTGGTTGATTCGATGTCGAGCTTAACGACGGAGCTTCTCTCGAACTCGTCGCCGCTTCCCATACCATTTGACCCGGAAATGAAAAGGTCGACCTCGAGCTATAATTAATTAAATATTAAGGAGAGAGAGTATAGTCGACTTACTTATTTTATAACATTCACCTTCTAGTATGCAACTTCATTAATTAGCGACAGCGTTAGCGTATATAAATATTTAGATAAACTTTATTCCACACTCTTAGAAAAGCCCAGTAATATACGTCGTGTGGATAAATCAGCTCTATTCTACCCTTCTTGAAAGGGCTAGAGTATTTATTTAAATTTAAGTTATATAAGCTTACTGTCGGTTAAGGTCTCATTGAACGACTGAATAGTAGCAGGTGACTCTTTATTGAAAGAGGGGTTATCGCTTCTATATAGGATTTAAAAGTGGAAATAGAAGAAGAAAAGAGAACAAACCAACGTATATATATACATCAGGAACCTAACAGGATCGGTTGTGAGGTAGATAGAGCATTTAATATATCTCTGTGAAAGATATAAATATTCAACGATACTGAATAGTTATCAGCATCCCTTTTCCGAAGGAAAGGGGGTTCACTATTATACAGAAGATAGGGGCAAGAAAAGGGGTAGAATAGAGGTAACTAAACGTGTATATATTTCAGCAAGTTTGTAGAACAAGTTGTAGAACAATAAGAAGAACAATGGCTCATGTTGAACTTCGTGGATTAAAAGAGTGTTCTATTTCTATCAAGTTGAGGTCCTGCCTCGTATTGTAAAGGTGATGAACGGTTTGGCACTTGAGTGCCTGTCATACAGGGAGGATATCGTCGTCAAAGCTGTTAAGCAACCACACATCAAGATCTCATTACAAGAAAAGTTCCATACTCTCGCCATCTTTCTACCCACCCATATTTACTTGCCCTTTACATAATCCATGCACGTAGCGCCCCGCTACAGCATGTTTATATAAACGAAGATTGTGTTAAACTGTGAGACAATATGGGGCAACGATTTCAGCGTGGCAACGAACGTTCAGCTGGACAAGGGATTCGTTTACGAGCTGAACACGGAGACATCGAAAGATGGCGACAATCTTTGCCTATATAAACATACGAGGCAGGACCTCAACTTGATAGAGAACAGAGCACTCCTTCAACTCAAGTTGTACCACAAATTCGACAGATTGTCGCCATCTTTCGGTGTCTCCGTATTCAGCTCGTAGATGAAATCTTTGTCTAGCTGAATACCGATTGCCACGCTGAAAGTGTTGCCACATATTGTCTCACAGGTCAACACAATGCTATTGTTCAACAGCTCATAACTTCACTACCACGCAGGCACACAAGGCTATCGGCAGGCACACGAGGCTATTCGACAGCCATAGTGGGCCTGCCAAGACCGTTTGAGGGGCTTCCAGATTGTGCCATCACACACACACACACGAGGAGATATCTCTACAACACACACGCTTCGCCACAACAAAAATAATCAACACCAAAGCTCCCCTCCTATAGTCCATCACTGACGAACTAATAAATGGGGCGCCACAACCAATGAATGCTTGAGCTAGACAAGTTCACCGACAGGAAGATTTGACCCCCCTCGATATCACTCAGTTTAACATCAACAATCACTGGCTGGAGCATTACGTTTACCCATCTAGGGCACCTAGAAATCTAGGCCGGACAACCCTCTTGCCTTACCTATGATCGAACACTAGTAAGGTCCCTCAATTCTATCGGTTCGACTGCAAGCCGAGTGTTTTACCACTCGGTTACGTCCTTGATAGGTCAACCACGATTTGGTGTCAATTTTGAAGCAATTTTTGGCAGAATAAAATAATAAACCTTATTTTTTTGGCTTTTTTTTTTTGGAACCACCCTTGGCGTTGTGCGGCGACGCCAAGACCGTCGTGTTGACCGATCACGTAAGCATACGACTTGGCAAAGTCACGTGACATTATTACATAGAAGTTCCTACCACGTCGCCATCGGATCCAGTCTGTGGACCATGTCCCCCCCTTCCTACTCGACATCGACATGGTCCGTGGATTGGATTCGATGAGTGAACCACCCTAACGGATCAAATATTTTCCGAACAACCGTCGTCGGATTAACTATTTTTCCGGCCTCACCCTCATCGGATCCAATCCGTGAACCATGTGCCTCCCAGGGGGCTCCCACTCGTGGTTCATGGATTGGATTCGATGAAGTCCCCCCGTCGCCCATCGGATCCAGTCTGTAGACCACCCAGAGAAGCTCTACTAATCATACTCGAGATGTCTCGTAATCGAGCGTAAACGACAAGCCTCGACGTCGAGATGATTCATGGATTGGATCCGATAAGTCGTGGTATTTCATCGGATCCAATCCGTGGACCACTGTCAAACTGGGGAACAACTTGAGATATATTAAATGCTCTGTTTACACCCAACCGGTCCTGCCAGGTTACTGGTATATATACACGTTGAGTTGACCCCTTTTCTTCTTCTATTGTATAGGTGATGAACGGTTTAGCACTTGAGTGCCTGTCATGCAGGGAGGATGTCGTCGCCAAAGCTGTTGAGCAACTACACACCAAGCTCTAATTACAAGAACGGCTCAATGCTCTCGCCATCTTTCTACCCACCCATGCTTGCTTGCCCCTTACATAAGCCATGCACGTAGCGCCCCGCTACATCCCTCCCCTCTCCACAGCTTGGCCGCCCTCGGCCAACAGCAATATGCCTTTCTACTCAGACTCGGAGCTTTCCTCGCTTGCTTCGGCACCCTCAAAACCATGTATGACACCCACCGTCTTGGGGCTCTCCTCAGCAGGATCCTCATCAGGACTAAAGGGCTCATGTTCGCGGCCTATATCTTTGAGGTAGAAGTATGACCGCATACCAAAATGTGCCTTCTCCTCATTTACCACCTGATCGAACAGTTCACACACTCTGTTGACGCAGTTTTGCCGCCATGCACAGATATAGGCCCATCGTTCCTCAACTGTGCCCAAAAGAAGAAGGCGCTTGTCTTGAATGACTGTAGGCTTGTCATGACGTAGCTGACACACGATTGAGTCGGAAAGAGGACCAAGCCCATTCAGCATGACCGAGGCGGGAAAGGCGGTTGGGATGACACCGTATCGATTGGCAAGTCCGGAAGGCGAATTCTTTGCTGCAACATGGTCTCGGTGTGCGATCGACAGATCCGTGAACGTTCCGCTCTCTGTGACCTCCAATATCTCCAGGTCTCCTTGCAACGCAACAAACCAAGGCAACATCGTACGTCGAACACGTACGGCAGGACCTTTTGCACCATGCGGAAGATGTGGTTGCGTGATTCGTACCTGTGTTGACTTGCAAGGCTGTGCTGTCCAGTTAGTGTTAAACTTGATGACGTCGTCCTTAGTAAAATGCTCTTTCTCAATGCGATGCACAAAGGTGTCAGTACTCAAGCCACGTTCGGCCAGAAGAGCTTCCCACTCCTGAAATCGTCGATGCATCTTAGGAAGGATGATCGTACAGTCATCTGACTCCTCGTCATCAAGCGACACAGCGCCTTGAATCTGGTATGCTCCTCTCTCTGACTTAGCAAGATTCTTCATGTTGATGTCAATATGCTTGAATGCAGTTTTGTCCCCAGGCTTCTGATACTTCGCGTAGTATGGGTATGAGACCAAGTTGACGTTGCGATCAGCTCGAAGTGCAACATACATCATATAGTAGACCGGATCTTGACGCATGGCTTGCTGGCCAAGGCTGAAAAACATGTTCCGTAACCATCCATAGTTAGGCCGCCCATTAATCTCACGCAAGTGAAATTTATACATGTCGAACTCATGGTTGATCACTTCCATGACAGTACGGCAGGCAGGAGATCCGCAACCACTGTACTGCATTGTTCTCCACCAACCAAAGCAATCAACAACAACCGAGCCATTCGTGTCCCATTCCGCTTTGTCGATTCCCAAATACGCGCAAAGTTCCTGCTGGTTCTTCGCGGTGATGGATAAAGGAGGCAATGCTCGCGGTGCAAACTTGTAAGGTCCAAGCTTGTCAGAAGGGCGAGGAGGGCGAGCTTCCATCCTGAAGAATGCGTATGTGTCCCTGTGGGTTTTCCACGCACCAAGAGTTCCAGTAACCATGTGTTCATAGTATTGTCCCAGCCGAGTATGCAATAAATCAAAGTTCAGCGACTTTACTCGGAAGCCGACAATTGCTGCAAGATTGCGCAGATGCCCATAGCAGAATGTCTTGTCTTTTGCCCTATGCCACGCTTTCATGAGGTTCGTCTGCTCGAATGCATCGTAGGTTTTCCTACTCCTCAGCCTGCTCAAGAGGCCTTTTGAAATGTCCGCATCACACCCACACACATGTCTATCCGTGGTTTCTTCAGGAACAAATTCACCGTCATCCACATGTCTCAACTTCCTCTTCTTCCTGGCAACTGCAGTGTTATCTGTGGACGTTTCATCTTCGTTCTCGATGCCGGAGAGATTTACAGAATGATGCGACTTGCTCGTTGTGGCTGATTCGTTGCTCTCTGACAACGCCAGAAGCGCTGCACGTGACCTGGTTAATCGCACCCCCGGGGTGCGATTGAATGGCGGCTCATCTGCTTCCTCTTCACCATCCCTCGTGCCTCGTGATTGTGTCTCAGCCTGCTCTTGAATATCCGTGATGGCACCCACAGGCACAAGCCATCCATTGGCAGCAACATTGTATCCACCACTCAGCAGTTCATTCCGCGTGATAATGGTATTAGCTTGTCCGCTCGTCACACGTTCAAAGTCCTTGCTCATCGGCAGCATGTCGCGGGATCGACCAGGAGATGGATTTGACAATCGCCAGAAGATTGCTCTGCGTATCAAGCCGATGGCAGTGTTGTAATCCGGCTGTTTGCGACAAAGTTTGCGAAGACGCGACCATGTAGTATCCCCTGCCGTCAGCAGATGTGCGAAATCTCGACGGACCGCCGCTTCTCCCCATGTTGCAAATACAAATCTCTGCGCCTCCAGTGCCTGACTACGCGCCGCGGTGGCACGCACTGCCGCATTCTTGACTTTGATCCACGATTCTGAATCCTCAACAATGTATGGAGCCATATCAGGATTCCTCTCTTTGAACTGAACAAAAGATTCCGAAACTTCATCCATTTTTCCGTGTGCAATAGCGAGTAAGTCCACCTTTTCTTGAAAAACTTCCCCTTTTACTTCTTTGGGAAATGTTGAGAGGTGTTGGAAAAGTTCGGGAAGGTTGACGCATGTACGCCCATCGACGCGCAACAGTTCTGCAAGGTAGCTGTCACCAGGAGAGAGCGAGAGGGAGTCCTGAACTGCCATATTGTGATCGGCGAAAGGTTGTCTTGTAGTCAAAGCATGAAAGATGTAGCTTCACAACTCAGTCGATTCGCAGTTGAGACATAGGAAACGTCGCCAGTTGATCAAGGATAGGTGCGACAGTATTGAAAGAGAGAGTTCAAAAACATGTAAGTGAAGTTGATATCACCCTCATGCCCTCTCAATAACGCCATTGTCAGTGTTGAACAAACAATGAGCCGCAAGTGAAAGTGAATCAAGCACTCCTCCAACTCCTTTTTAACGCCAACTCAAAGAAAAGTGAATATATCAAAACCTTCACAACACAGAAACACCAGCTCGAGTCTTAGGAAAACAACTTCAACGCATCGGACGAAAGAGGGAATCAGCGCGGGTCAGCCTCTTCATATGTCTCTTCTACCACGTTGAGTTTGCGTGGTCGCCCTCGTCTCCTCCTTAGCGTAGGAGTTTCATCACCAATGACAGGTTGTCCTTCCACAGGATGAACATCAATGACAGGTTGAGCAGCAGCATCCATCCTGTTCCGTCTCGAACGACGAACAGGACTCTCTTCTAACTCTTCAATGCTGCCCTGCTCTTCCACATCCACATGCGACTCTCGAGATCTGGTGACGTCTGAAGACGTGGAAACACGAGGAAAGAATTGTTTTAATCGATTCCCAGCATAGGTTCCACTTAGCTGTGCTCCATCCAGCTCGGCCAGAGTGTAGGTTCCCTTGTCGTTCGTTCCCACGATACGATACGGCCCCAACCATCGAAAGGACAACTTGTTAGCTTTTGACATATCCATTCCGCCAAAGGTGTCATGTACCAGAACCAACATTCCAGGTTCGAGTGCACCCTCGCGAATGTTGTTTCTCGAATCAAATTGTTCCTTCCCATGTTCTCGCATTCTGCGGAGATGTAATCTGGCTTCCTCTAAGTCTTCTTCTCTTCGCTCGAGAGCTTTAGCTCGCATAGCGAGAAGCTCATCGGTGGAACGTACTTCATCCCAAGACATCACACTCCACGTTGACACATCCAGTTCAATAGGAAGGAGAGGCCGGTCCACATATTCGACTTCATATGGAGTCATCCCCGTGCTTGATCGCACAGTGGTACGGTCAGCCCACAGCACAGCATGTAAATGGTTGGTCCAGCTCGCAGGTGACTTGCTCATCTTTGCAAGAGCATCAACAACGGGCCTGTGCCCTGCTTCGATAGCTCCATTCGACTGAGGATGATAAGCAGACGTCACCAAACGCCTGATTCCATATGACTCCATCAGGGCTGCCACATGCTTTTTATTCTCGGGACCTCCATCACACACTATCTCTCGGAAGATACCGTGGCGACATATTACCTCCTCCCACAGAAATTTTGCGACAGTCTGGCTGTCATTGCTCCTAATCGCGCGGGATTCCAGCCAGCCGGAGAAGTGACTTCTGGCCTGTACTAGATAATTCATGCCACGAGAACGCGGCATGTTGACCACGTCCAACCCAATCTTTTCCCATCGTTCATCGACCCAAGTGGGATGCATTGCCTCTTCCATTCGAATGGATGCGCGGTATTGACATTCTTCGCATGTCTTCACATATTCTTTGACCTCTTTCCACATACCTTCCCACCAATATCGATCAGCGATCCTTCGAAAGGTGCTCTCCCTTCCTCGGTGGCCGCTGTCATCATGCAATGATTTCAGAATCTTCAACCTTCTCTCCTCCCCGTCAACGACCCTCCTTACTGGGTTGACTTTGTCTGCTCTCCTGAAGAGATGCCCTTGCCGAACAAAGAAGTTCAATGCTTTCCTGCGGAATTTCCTAAATTCAGCCGTGGACATGCCATCCGGACGATGCCCACCGGAGAGCAAAAATTCCGCAATTTGTCGGGAATCCTCATCGTACTCCTCCTCGTTGAATCTGGCACCGCCCGGCAAACCTTCCGGATCAGGCGAGTTCCTAATCGCACCCCTGGGGTGCGATTGATGCTCGATCCTGATCGGACAGATTCTAACCGCATTCATTTGAGCTTCAACCCATGCATCAATGTCCTCTTCTTTCTCTGCCTCACGCTGCTCTTCCTCGGTCGCGGGCCTTCTTGATAGCGCATCTGCGACGGCATTCTTTGATCCCGGCACATGACGAACCTCAAAGTCAAAGAGACGGATCCACGCCAGCCACTGCGTGACTAGTGCGCCCGGCAGGTCAGTCGCGGTGCGATTCAATTGCGCAGCCAATGTCATTGCGTCGGTTTCGACAACGAACGAGACGCCATACAGCCAATGCTTGAACTTTTTGAGCGCTTTCAACAATGCACGACACTCTCTCTTGCCGGCGTCATATCGAGACTCTGCGGAAGACCATAAACCACTCTCATACCGTGCAGGGTGCCTTCTTTTGCCTCCCCTCTCCACTTGCATGAGTACCGCTCCCCATCCTCTTTTGCTAGCATCAAAGGCGAGTATGATGACCCCAGCGCCTGGCAGATAATCAATGCTAACCAATGCAGGTGCGGTTGTCAATGCAACCTTCAGCAGCCGCATTGCCTCTTCCTCTTCATCTCCCCACCTCCATTCCACTCCTTTCTTCAAGAGTCTGTAGAAGACCTGGACTTTGTATGCGAAACCTTCTATCCACACTCGATAATAGACGCAGATGCCGAGAAATCCTTTCAGTTCCGTAGGATTTTTGCACGAAGGCCAGTTCACAATCTTCTCAATCTTCACACTATCTGGATGTCTTCCATCCCGATCACATACATATCCAACAATTCGCAACCCTGGCATGCAAAATTGCGATTTTTCTCCGGAGATGGTGGCTCCCGCTCTCTCCACATCGCACAAGACCTCATCGAGATTCCGGATATGTTCAAGTATGAATTTTCGAATGCCGGGGGCGACTTCTTCATATGCATAGTCTGTCCTCGGTCCTTTGACTCCGATATCATCAACAAATGGTCGCGCCCTCTCTGGTACATGTGCTTCGAGTATCTTGTTGGAAATCCTGACAAACTGGGCTACTGAATTCGTCGCTCCCTGCGGCAACGTCGTTTGTCTCAACAACCCAATCGGTGTTTGGAAGGCTGTCATGTCTCTGCAATGCTCTGCAAGTGTCACTTGGTCGTACCCGGAGAACCAATCAATCAAAGAGACAACATGCATCCCTGCAAAGTCCTCTGAAAATTCGTCGGAAGAAGGTGGTAAGTTAGCGTCTCGGATTGTCACTCTGTTGATGTTCATCGCCGCATTCACGAGACGGTAATCCTTATTCTTTTTGGGCACCAAGAAGTAGGGATTCCGATACGGTCCATGACAGTCCTCGAGCACTCCCTTTTTCTTCCTGTCCATTACCAACTCAATGACCTTCGACTCCAGTGACTTCGGAATATGAAAACTTTTTGCTTGCCATGCCTCGTGGGGCACGGTTCTTATCTCTTGTGGAGGTGCCACTTCTTCTTTCACGCGTCCGATTTCATCAAAAGTCCAAGCTAGCGCTCCTTCACGATTGTACAGCATCTCCAGCATCACGTCTCTTTCTTCTGGAGTCAGCATATCCCCCACCAGCATTCTCTCGATACGTTCAGGTCGAAGTCTTGAACCCCTCGCCATCAACGTGAGCCTCGGTAGTAACCACTGGTCGTACCTGTATGGTCGGTCATACAATCCGGCAGCTTTCTCTCGAGCAATAGCTTCTTCTCGCCACTTACTGCTCCCTCCTGGTTTACTGCCATCGCTGACCGAACTGTTGACAGGTTGGACCTTGTCTGCCTTTCTTTTGTATAAGGTATTCACTCTCACCCCTGGCGCTTGGGAAGCCAAATAACGCCTCCGCCTCAACCCTAACGCCATATCCTGTTCCATTGACCAATCATCAACCCTTCTCGATACTCGCCATGCTGTGACCTGTCCTATTCGACAGGGTTGAAAACGCATCCATCCGCCGCACTTACCTTCCTTCCTCTCTCTTTCTCTTGAAATAGGGTCTCTCCTTTCTAGAGGATCACTCTGACGCCCTAGGCCTCGCACTCCCGCGGGCAGAGGCCTTCCAACGTTTTGCCCGCGTGTCAGTTTAACGCCGGCCTGTCTCCTTCTTCAAATGCAGCGGACGCCGCATGCAACCTCACGGTCTTGTGGGTCTTCTGATCTCTTAACTCGACGAAACAGTTACTCTCTTCGTCTCTGGTTATCTTAGCACGCGCACTGGCCTGATAGGGATTCCCAAGTATCATTTTATACTTCGGGTCAACCACTTTCGCCACGAACATGTGCACATTCACCACCACATCGAGCACCTTGACGTCTAGATCCCTAATCACGCCAAGGAATCTCTTGGATGAACCATCGAACGAAATCCCATGCAATGCTCCTGGCGGCTCTAAAGGTAGGCCGAGCGCTTCGGCCATCTCGAATGACATCACGTTTACCTCAGCACCGGTGTCCAAAAGCGCTTCCTTAACTCCAAGTCTCGTTTCCACGGGGAGAATAGGGCACGCAGCTTGGTACCTTACTTGTTGAAATCCAACCAGTGGCCCCGGTCCGTCCATCCTGAGCGAAGATACTCTGTTTGGCGACTTTGCCGTGCTGACCACGTCTTTATCCTCATCATATTCCCACTCTTTTCGGGAGAATAGAATTCGACGCACGTCTGCTGATCCGGAGAGGATGCCCTGCACGGTGACATTATCGACTCGCTGATTTAACAATAGGTTCGCGAGCTTCTCAGGGCCATTCATGCGTCCGAGCACCTTGCTCAACTTCTCTTTTCCAACCGTGGGGATCTCCCCATGCATAGCTAATCTTCGTGCTGGCGCCGCCTTAGATGCCTCCGCAGATGATTCTACCATAATCGTATCATTTTCGTCATCCGGAATCTCTTGCACTTCTTCGGAAAATGACACTGTCTGCGGAACTCTCTGGCTTTCCGCTTCCTCGACGGCGGCCTGAACATAGTTGCCTCCTCGAAGACTCTTTGCAACTGGAAGAGATGCTTCCTCTCTTTGTCTCGACTTCAACACCTTGCTTACCCCTTGGACGGAGTGACTCGTTTCTGACTGTTTCGCTTTTCCGCGCAGATTCGACCGTGCTGCTGCAACGCCAACCCTATGTCCGATGTACTCTTCCTCCGAGTCGTCTTCAACGGACTTCGAGGAACTTTCAATACCGAGGCGAATCGACGAAACTCTCATTTCTTCCACAGGCTTGCTAGAATCAATCAAGTATCGAATGTGGTCCCTTCCAGCAATGCCATTAGCAGGAAACTTGACCGCGGGAGCTCCTTTCACATATCGGCCTAGACAAATCTTCCTTTCCTCGTTCAAATGGATCAGACCCTCCGAAATCATTTTCAACAGCTCTGGGCAGTCGTTACGGTGATGGCTCCCTTCACGGCAAAAGTAACAAATGAAGTCGCGGACTCCACCAGACCTCCCTTCAGGAAGTTGATCTCCATGGGGATGGGAATGCTCTCTCATTACCCCGTGACTCCTGACACTCCTCAACCCTCTGATCTCTCCTCTCAGCATGTCCATTTCCGCACGAAGAGGCATAACCAATTTCCTGGTCATGGCTTCGACCAACTCGTCCTCATATCCCGGTTGTAACGCTTTCTCGGCCAATCGCACCCCCGGGGTGCGATTAAACCGCGGGAAACTTTCCTGACTGGGATTACCTTCGGTGTTCTTTGGATTCTCAGTCTCCGCATTTTTCTCCTTGTCGACAACAGGTTTCGACTGTATCTTGTCGGCAAGGTCTTGGACGTCCTCCTTTGCCGGCACCTGATCCAAGGACTGGATGGCTTTATGAATTGCCCATTCTTCTATTGCTTTCTTGTGGATGGCTTCAAATCTCACTGTGTCGGGTTCGTTCACATCGATTTTCCCGTCCGCAAGAACCTTTCTCCTCAAGAACTCAGGCAATCCTCTCAAAAACCATATACCACTTTGGTAGGTAGTTGTTCGTCCTGTGCTTATCAAATAGTCTGCCGCCGTCTTGAACTGTCGACAGTACAATTTGATATCATCCGTGGCGGTACGAGGCCGCTGAGATAGTGCCTCGAGAAATGCCGTCGTTTTCATCCTTTGTTCATCATCCTCACTCTCCCACTCTTTCAGCATCGCTGTCTTCATGTCACTCCATACTCCAGCAGTGTACTCAGGTAAGCTTCGCAGATACGCACTAATCGCTCCCGTACAATATCTCACAACTCTTGCGGCACGCACTTCCTGTGCGTATCCAAAATCATCGCAAAAATCGTCGAAGGTTCTCAGGAACTCGGTCACGTTCGTCCCGTTGAAGTACGGAAGGGGCAGCCCCGACGGAGTACCCCATAATGGATGCGAACTCCTAGCGTTTGATGCCATACTGGCCGACGACGTTGGTGTGATCTGGATTGACTCGCTCGATGACTCTAGTCGTAAGGAGGGCCTCTCTGACGTCGACGACGACGTGCTCAATGGAGTGGTAGGCCTACGGAATAAACGAGACGCAACCCTACAAAGTCGAAAGAACAACACCGGTTGGTGTGATAAATGGGACGACAATAGGCAGTATGGCGTATGGATTCTGAATGGCATTGAATATTATCTCGTCTGCCCTAGATGTGGCCGGATGAATTTTGGGCAAAAAAAGGCGTTCCAGTCACATCTGGCAGGAAAACACAAACTCAAGGGGGCGAACGTGAAAATCGATGCCCTTCTCGCAAATTACGGCAAGAGAGTGGCTGCGACAAGGTAAGATCAAAACACCTCCCCCTCTTCTTACTTTTTACATATATTAAGCTAAATCCTCCATAGTGGCGCCAACGTCTCAGAGTCATCCCGACCGTCCGATCCAAACAACGTCCCCAAAGAACCCGAAGCGCAAAATCTTTCATGGGAGACAGCAGTGGTTAACTGCGTAAGAAGGATAAAGAATACGTATCATTATGGCTTCCCCCCCCCCCCCCCCAGTGGCCAGAATGTAACTGAAACCATGGATAAGATCTTGTATTCCGTTCAAAGCGGTGTACACACCCTTCTAGAAGTTTGTCCCCGGGACGGACCTAGATGGAACGCAATTGACCGGGAAAACTTGGGAACTTTTGACGGTGATCTTTCCCCGCATGTCCGAAGAAGAACAGAGGACACAAATTCTCCGAAAAATCTTACAACAAGTTAGAATCGAGGGGTTGCTGCGAGCTCTCGCGTCGAGAGCGATCTGCCTGGAAATAGAAACTCTTCAAGGATCGTGTGAGAGAAGCACCAGATGCGTTGTGCCAGTTGCTTATGAATGGTAAATGGTTTCCCCTGGTCTATCAGGCAGTCACTCATATGGTTCATAGCTCATCCCGATCTGGAGAAGCCGATAAACACTTTCGCGCACATAAACCGTTTGAAGAAGGTCGTTTCTCCAACCCTGGGAGAGAAGGCCCAAAGACTCTACAATCTGCTGGCCGGGATTCTTGACGAGTTCTGTAAACCTTCTTTGTCGCTCACACTCAAGCCTGAGTGTTAAAGACTTTTTAAACAATACGAGGAAAAGCGGAGAACGGCCGAGAAGTATTTTGTCGATGCATTCCAATGCGGATTACAAATGATGCTCGACTTTGCGAAGAGTGAGGTGAACTGCAGATTTCAATTCGCAGAGCAGGGGCAAGGGTTTGATCCGATGTGGATGATCCCCTCGATTGGTAGTCCGGAGCTAGGCGCGGGCGGGCGGGTGCTGGTCTGTCTCCTGCCCGCTGTGGTCCGTATTCCCCCATCTGGCGAGTTTAAGGAGACCAACGCAGAGGTCATTCTTGAGAGCTGAAATAGGGCACTCACGGCATCACGACACAAAATCTTGTCTTCATCCATAATTCCCTCGGCCCACGACCAGAGAGATTGAACTCTCGAATCAACGGACCCAGCTCGGGTCGTATATCCCGTTTGTCTTTGAACACTTCATAACCGAGAATCTCGTTGGCGTGGGTCAAGTCATTGCGATAGAATTGCCCAGTGACGTTCAAAGAGTCATTGTAGACGCGGCCCCGGTTGCTGGCACGCGTCCAGGCCAACAAGAAGGACGGATCTTGAATCGAGCGAGAAAGTATTTGTAAACGAAGTCATTTTACACACTCCTCGACGCTACGTATTGCCCAAACCAGAAATTCCCGATTCTTGGGTCATGTCCACTGCCTATCAGGAACCGTAGACCCTGGTAACTGAAGTTTATTCCAAGACCCAGTTAACGCGTTTGTGGCCCGAAACAACGGGCACTCGACGGGTGGGTTTGCTGAGTGTATTAGGGACCTAGAGCAGCAAAAGCAATCCATAAGCGAAACTTCATAAAACCTTTCAATAAAAAATAGGCTGAACGTCGCCGACAAATCCGGCCGATTTCACAGGGCTTGTGGAGATCTCTGGCGCTCAACGTCCGGTGAGACAGTACGTCACGCAGCGATATCGACGAGATGTCAAAGCGGTTCCTCGTTAGCGGGAAGAAGGTTCGGGACAAGATCATCTATCCCGAAGTTTCACTGTACCTGATTCAAGAAAAATCGATACACCTCTTCAAGGGACGAAAATACTCTCAACTGATTATGGGATGTGAGTTGTCTCCGATAGCCTTTTGTGGTAAAACTTCACGAAGCTTCGCTCATGGACTGCTCTTGCTATTCAGCTTTTTCCAGGTCCTCGATACACTCAGCAAACCACCTATCAATGCGCTCGATGATCGTGGTAACTGCCTGCTTCAGCCTCTCGATGGATAGGTCTTTCCCCGACTTCCCGACGCCTTTTTTGTCAGCAGGATTGTCGCCTTTGTCTTGACCAGTCCAGTCGATCTTTTCCTCCAAACTGAGCTCGCCAATACCTCTCTCGACTTTCCCAATCTCCTCCTCAGCTTCCTCCCAAATTTTCTCGTCAGGGACCGCAAATCTAGGCGCGTCGTATTTCCGAGAGAGGATTATATGTCCGCCCGCCGCGGCAGCGACGTCTTTCCAGGTTACTAAACGATCTGACTCCCTTCCTTCGTTGAATCCAAACAGTTCGACCCTCAGTCGATGCATAAGCCGAATGACGGGGAACGAAGTCTTTCTGAAGAGACGTGATGGTTCATCACCCATCCAAGTATCCCAGGAATCACTCACAATAACGAGTTTTCTGGACCCCAATGCTACCCCTTTTTCGGCTTCGGTGGGCTGGGATGCCCCTGTGGAAGCAATACTCTTGAGTTCCTCCGCACCTTTAGGAGTCCGCTTCAGCTCTCCAAACACCAGAACCCAGAAGATACTCTCAATGTCATGCCATGGGTTGTGCCGAGGGTGGTTTCCCATCAGAATGTCGATTGCCATGTAGAGGTAAGTGCCCGTGCGCCAGGGAGCTCCGGACTGAGGATCGCCGTACACGCAAGCCATGTCGAGGTCAATCAGCCGCCCGGGTGGAGGGCCGCCCTCCTCCTTCAGCATATCGGGCGACGTCACCATGATATTCGAGGGAGAAATGTCTCGGTGGACGATGGGCCGATCCCGGTCAAACATTTTCTGGATAGCGAGTACCGCTGAACGGAGAGCCTTCATCCGCTCGAGTTCCGTGACATCTCGAAGTTGGGGGTATTGATGTTGTGAAAGCCCGTCCACAGAAACGCCACAGTACTCTTCCAGGTACCATCGCTGCCTTCTCGTGTACGAAGGCTCATCGGCCGACTCGGCAGCAGTTCCCTTCACTTCCGGCATAAACAAGCCCTTCTCAGCCTCTTTCTTCTGGGTCTGGTTGGCCATGACGGAGGATGTACTGTGTGTCACCTCCATATACCGATAGTTCGGCCCCATTTTGAGATATTGTCTTGAATGTTTGGCCTCCGGTAGAACGTCAAACTCGGTGGTTAAAGGTCCGTCTTTCCACTCAAAAAGCTTTGGTAGTTCCTCGATATCGCTCAGTTCACTAAGGATATCCGCTTCACTCGTGCGCGCCTCGTAGACCCACGCCATTTTCAGCGCGGCAAGACCGTCACCTTCTATAGGTGGGTTCTCTGTGTCCTTTTTGGCCTGTGACTTTCTTGACTTTTTCTTTTTTGGCTTTGGTTTTTGCATTTTAATAGGCCATACCGTCGTGCCGCGGGTCGTGACCAGGTCGACACCCACACGCACGAGTGGCGATGGTATCTTACATCCGGCCGGAGTGAAGCTGATGGCTCTTCGACCGATGGCAGAAGGTTCCTTGGCTAAGCCCTGGGCGTCGTCAGGGGCCAGCATGAGCCAGTTGACGAAGCGCAGAAAACTTGAGGTATTCTGCTCGATATTAAGCCCGTTTTCGTAACACAGCACCTGCCCTCTGTTCAGTTGATAGAGACGCAATGTTCTGCCGGCGACGTGAATGGAGTAGATGAAGTGGCGAAAGGGGTCGTCTCGGAACACCTGGTTGCATCTCAAAAGAGAGAGTTGTATTTGGGACTGTGCATATGTCTGGTCGGCCGATTTCTTGAGTTCCCAGGTTGTCTTCATATCGCAATACCTCACATTTTCCTTGTTGACATCGGTGGCAATACTAGCTAGATCGGGTTTGAAAAGCTTCAGGCCTTCCGCGTACTCCTCATTACTGATCCCGGACTTGGGTACCTTTGTTCCGATATTAATGAAGACGTTCTGAGCCTGTCGTGTCTTTGCCGTCGATTGTGCTTGAAGAACCTCTTGAGCTTTCCGAAGCATGCGGAAAAATATATTCTGAGAAATTATTCCCGAGCTCTTTGAGACCATGTCCGACCGCCATTTTTTCCATTCATTGGATATCTTGAGTGCCTCCTCTGCCCTCTTAATTTGGGTTTCGGTGAACTTTGCGTTCTTGGACATCTTATTATGAAGCTTCTCAAAAATGGAGATCTTTGTGTCCTCCACGTGTGTCATGCAGCCAAGGCTAGAGATGAAAACGGGTAAGCGATGAATTTGAGTATCGTCGTGGGGGACAGAATTTACTGCATTCTGGGGTGTCTCATTGGCGACACTGCTTTTGGTTATTGTCTTCTTAGGCGTCTGGGAGATAGGCATGACGGGTGATTCTTTCTCTGACGAGGCTATATTCCCGTCGAGTGGTAACCCTCCTCTTCGATGGAGGCTCTCTGGAGAGGCTTCAAGGAAAGGTATGGCACGCGTTCGGTGGCGTTTTGAATGAGGTATCGAAATCTCGATGCGAAGCTGGTCGGAGTTCTGTCTGGACGCCATATTTAGCATTTGACTTTTGCAATTCAAAAGCTCGAGACTTACCTATGGTCGCAGTTGTGTGTGGTGTGCCTTTTGTATGGTGCCAGACTAGTGAGACATGTTATCGGCAGCGGCGCGTTTGATTGATGTCCAAATTTACCGTTGCCTAGGCAACAAATACCGTAATGGATTTTTGTCACGGGACTAAATGCCAAGGATTACGTGCCAAGGGACTTCTGCGCTAGCTCGTTACTCTTTTCGCAAAATTGGATTGCCGAAATCTTAACGACGAGTGCTCTAGAAATTCTGTGACTTCTTAATATAGCTACTTTGTAGCCTTTAAAATTAGATCGACCCAAAAACTTCGATTTTTCTACGTTAATGTAAGGTAAAGAGAGTGGTGGGAAAAAGTTGCGTTTCATACGCTAAATGGTACGACGTACCGCTTTTGAAAGGGTGGACCATTACGCCAGAATAGCACATATTTTACCGCCATTCTACAAAAGAGGTTTCATTATTAGCTAAGTATCTCTACACAAGATCTATCAAAAAAAAAAAAAAAAAAATAGGTCTTTTTACGCAGTGTTATGACGTTCTATGGGGGTATAGCAGCTGGTGTACAGAAGTAACACCTCTCGATATCGACTTCTAGCCGGCCATATAGTCCACGGACTGGATCCGTGTAACACCCATCACGCCACGAATTCCCAGCCACTGCGAAGGTGGCAGGAAGGGGGCTGGGCGTTGGAAAGGAGGCAGGAAGATAAACGGATCGAAGGTATAAGAAGAGCCCTCGAACCCTTAGATAGAGACATGTTTCAGTACATTGCCATTCCACACCCTACCTTGTACGCTCGCAACGATTTATGATCCCTCTCCCCACATCCTCTCTTAGCACTGTTGTTACAATCCGATGGCGGTGTGTCAAACTTCGTGAATTGAAAGAGTGCTCTGGCTCTCCTAATGAATGTAGAATAGAGCCTATCTATATATCTATCTAACGAGTGTACGTCACCAATGCTGCTTGCTAATGGTGATACAGCCTATTGAGCGAGGGTTGCTGTCAAACTTCTCGTGCAACTTGAGATGACCTGAAAACCCCCCATTTTACTAGGGATTTGAGGTACCTCGCCATCCACCGGACAACGCTCGCACAGCTAGGCTCAATTGGTGCCTAGACAGCTCGAGACCCACTCGCTGTTGTTCGAAACTCGCGGTCAGGACTCGCTCTCCCGGGGCGCCCCCCAACTAAACGTGTATATATTTCAGCAAGCTAGCAGAACAAGTTGTAGAAGAACAATAGCTCATAGACACACAAGGCTATTCGACAGCCACAGCGGGCCTGCCAAGACTGTTTAAGGGGCTTCCAGGTTGTGCCATGACACACACACACACACACGAGGAAGGAGATATCTCTACAACACACACCCTTCGCCACGACAAAAATAATCAACACCAAAGCTCCCCTCCTATAGTCCATCACTGACGAACTGATAAATGGGGCGCCACAACCAATGAAAGCTTGAGCTAGACAAGTTCACCGACAGAAAGGTTTGAATCAGTGACCTCCCTCGATATCACTTAGTTTAACATCAACAATCACTGGCTGGAGCATTACGTTTACCCATCTAGGGCACCTAGAAATCTAGGCCGGACAACCCTCTTGCCTTACCTATGATCGAACACTAGTAAGGTCCCTCAATTCTATCGGTTCGACTGAAACTTAGTGTGCCCACGAAGTTTCGTCCTTGATAGGTCAACCACGATTTGGTGTCAATTTTGAAGCAGTTTTTGGCATTATAAAATATAAGCTTGATTTTTTTTTAATTTATTTTTTTTCCGAATTCGGAATCGCCTGGTTAGGGCTGGCGTTATGTGGCGACGCCAAGAGCGACTTGCTGGCCAATCACGTAAGCCTTGGCAGTGTCACGTGGGCAACTGGGTACGTCGGCACTCCCCTTGCCGCGTCGTCATCGGATCTAATCCGTGGACCATGTGGCCCGAGTGGACTCTATACTCGATAGATGTCCATGGATTGGATCCGATGAAATCCCGCGGGCAATCTACCCTCAACGGATTAAACATTTTCCGAGCCATAACCCGTCGGATTAAATATTTTCCGGGGCCACCCCCAAATCGGATCCAGTCTGTGGACCAAGCGGCCGGGGGGTGGGCACCCTATTCGATATCGACATGGTCCACGGATTGGATCCGATGAGTCGTGGTATTTCATCGGATCCAATTTGTGACCTAGACGAGCTCTTACTGATCGCGCTCGTAACCGAGCGTTAACGAACGAGCCTCGATGTCGATATGTGTCAAACTTGTGGTACAACTTGAGTTGAAGGAGTGCTCTGTTTTCTATCAAGTTGAGGTCCTGCCTCGCATGTTGATATAGACAAAGATTGTCGCCATCTTTCGGTGTCTCCGTGTTCAGCTCGTAGACGAAACCCTTGTCCAGCTGAACATCCATTGCCACGCTGAAATCGTTGCCACATATTGTTGAGAGAATGGATGCAGGAGTGCATGTATGTTGACATTATCCAGACTGTACTCATGCCTGTGCTGTAGCCTGCGGCAGCCTAGGGCAGCCTAGACGAGTAACTGTGTATTTAAAGTCGCTCATTATCCTTAGATAGTCAGATAGACAAGTCTCCATAGCCCAATGTGCATGCACTCCTGCATTCATTCTCTCAACAATGTACATTGGGCTATGGAGACTTGTCTATCTGACCATCTAAGGATAATGAGCGACTATAAATACACAGTTACTAGTCTAGGCTGCCGCAGGCAGCTGTAGGCAGCCGCAGGCTACAGCACAGGTGTCAGGGTGGGGACGTACGAGGGAACGAGAGCAGAGATTCGACAATGATATTACTATCCACTGCACTATAAAGTACAAGACGAGAGACAAAGAGCGTGAAAGCAATGCAAACCCGTCCTAGATACTTATAGCCAGCGATACAGTCATGCTGCAAAGCTACCACGCAGGCACACAAGGCTATTCGACAGCCACAGTGGGCCTGCCAAGACCGTTCGAGGGGATTCCAGGTTGTGCCATGACAAACAGAGACGCTCTGAACACGCAACAACGTCAAAATTGGGTGCAAAAAGACCTGTAAAGGCGAGTGCAAAGGGTTCTGCCCAAAGGGATCAACGACGTTGGAAAGGAAGCACCAAGAGGGGCCAATTATGCGAGGGAAGCAAAAGTGGATGGAAAGGTACCTGAAAACCCCCCATTTTACTAAGGATTTGAGGTACCTCACCATCCACCGGACGACGCTCGCACCACTAGGCTCAATTGTGTTTAGACAGCCCCAGACCCACTCGCTGTTGTTCGAAACTCGCTCTCCCGACTCGCTCTCCCGAGGCAATCCCATATAACATGCGTTACCGTCAAAACAAGGTGCCACTCGGGGTGTATTGAATGCTCTGTTCTCTATCTACTTGTCGAAGTACTGAGGCTCCTTTTGCTGATATGCGAATACTACGTCGTTACGCAGAGCAACCATCAGTAACGTCGTCGTCCATGGAAACCTCTCACCAGTGTTTCAGCTGTGGAGCCTATACACAATATCCCTTTGTTCAACACGCACTCTGACCGAGTACAGTCTGGACTGCCTTGAAAGCCGCGGGTCTCGGCGCAAACTTACAGCACTTCAACTCTGAACCAGCCATCAAAAGCAAGATCAACGAGACCTTTGGACTGCCGGAAACCTGACAACTGAAGGTGCAACTCGTGTTTGGCAAACTGGTAGCAGAACCGAAGGAAAGACGTTCGACGGACTTGAGCCACAGGTTGTAATCAAACACTAACCTAGTATGGACGGGGAAGGCCCTGTTATTTAGCGTCATGGATCTTCTAAGAGGAGTGGGAAGAATGGATGATAGAGAATCCATATGGTTCAAATTGGGCGACAGATAAGCGGTTCGGCGGCCGAAGCATCGGGCCCGCGGTTTTACTTGGCACCGAGTTGTGGGCACAACAAGCTCTAGTGGCTGAACTTGAAGTCCAGGCACGGCCCTCTCGCTGCTTGAACAGGCTAATCCTTCAAGTCCCTTATTGAAGGGCAGCATTGCTGTTATCCTCTGAATAATGACTCACACTAATGTTCTAAATCAGGAAGAAGCACAGGTCAATTATGCAAAAGTCCATTTGTTTTCTGGTTGTGAATTTTATATACCAAATATTCTAAGAGTATCAACATGGGGCCGGTAGGCTTGAGAGGGTGCCACGAGCGTATGGGAATGTTTTCATTGTTCTAGCTAAGCTGAAAGATCAACTCATTTACGCTTTTCGATGTTTTGAGGATTTTGAGATCTGAGAAAGTCTGCTTAGTAAATAGGACTTTATGCTCCAGTACTTCTCGATTTTGGGCCACCTCCTGGTTCACAGCGTAATTTGATACGTCTGCCCAGGTTGGACACCACTTTGCAGGCTCCAATAGATGACCTCGAAGTTGGACAAGCCAGATAAGGAGCATCTGAAAAGTGTACCCCGGAAGCTGTCCCATTGCAACAGCTTAGTACCTAACTAAGTTAGGTTCGACCCTACCGCCTTCTGATTCCTTACCTGCTCCCACACTTGGAAAAAGATTAGAGGTATGCGACGATAGAAATAAAAACGTCAGGGAGTGTTGTCACTTTCTCGGCAGAATGCATTCATGGCTACGTTAAGGATATCCCGCAGGAAGTATCAAGTACGGACACTCTCGGCTTCTACCTCGTACAAGAAGACCGCTATCTCGCCCTGGCCGCCTCATGCCTTTGTTTTATCTGCAGCGCTAACATCAGCCAAGTGGGTATCATGTTGCTTCTTTTCGTGGCCGAAAAGATCTTCCTTTTCCATCTGGACTACTATGTGATTGGTGAGATACTTTGACGGATCATTTGCCAACAATGCACATGCGATGGCAGTTACGCCGAAGGGAATGATGGTGAGGAAAACCCGTTGAAACGCATATGCGTAAACGCCCTTCGGAGCAGCTGCTGTAGCTTGCTCCGGGAACCGAACGGAAGACGTATGGCACCCCCACTGCATTCGAAACTGTAGCCTGAATCAGTTCCCCAGCATGTTCAAGGGGGAAGCCATGCTGGGTGCCGGCGCTGATGATAGCAGGCGCGAGCTCGCTTTCGACGATTGAGTTCAAAATTGTTTGAAGAATAGCATTCCCCAGGCTGCCGCCGGCGCTGCGGAATGTTCCAATGAGACCGATGGCAACTCTCAGGTGTCGAAGGGGGACATTCAGGCTGACTATGACATATGCCACAACGGTAACGGTCGGGAATGGTCCCATTCCGAAAGTCCGAACTGCCATAAACGCTGCTTTGTGGTTAGGAATTGTTGCGGCTAGACAGACGATGCTGACGGTCATCAAAGTCACCCAAAAGATAAGCTGAAGCCTCAGGTGACCAATGAGTCCGATCTCTGCTGATGACACAGCGCCAAAAATGAGTTGACCAACACCATTAGGAATCTGAATTATGCCAATCTGTATGGGATCGCTCGTGAATACGAAGAGAGTAACCTGAGGGAGCATTGCTGCCATCGAACGATAGATGAATCCGGCCACAAAAGCGATCACCACGAATATGGTATATCTCCGAAACTCTCGCAGCAGCGACAATGGGAATAAAGGTGACTCAGGAACCGTGAAGTCGTAGATGAAGCTCGCCGCGACGGCGCAAATCCCAATAATAAGTGGAGCGAGAAAAGCCGCAGAGTCCCACGCATATTGTGTACCAGCCCAAGAGAGGCCAACGAGAGCTATACGCAGACCTCCGCCAAAGAGCAAGTAGACAATGAAGTCTAATTCTCGAAATTCTTGCCAGCGGGGTTTGCCATAGTCGTGAGCCGGACGTGAAGGTGGAAAATAGAAAAGAGTGACGCCGGTAACGCTGACAGTGGCGTAGATAGTGCCGATGATAGAGAACCAGCGCCAGGAGAGTGCAGTTCGAGTGTATATGGAGGTGGCCATTAAGGTACTGACTAGAACCCACGGTGTTGAATAAAGAACTCTGTCAATGCGATACCAGCGCCTCTGTAGATGCGGTCAGTAAATTAATAGCTATTTGGATGTGAAAAAAGGCATATACACACCGCTATTTGTTGGGAAGCATTTCTGACACGCTGGCATAGCCAACGAAAATAACTCCACAGGCGAATCCGATAATCGTCTCCCCAGCAACAAGTCCAAGGGGTTTTGTTGGTAGTGGCGGAAACAATCTGTACCTAGTGAGCCTGTTTGTCCTAAGCCGCAAAATGCTTTGGTGTAGAACTCACGCATCCGATAATGGCCATGATATATTGCCTGATATGATGACATAACGCCGGCCAAATATACCGCTCAGACTCTCAGCAATAGCGAATGAGACTGCACCGGCAACTGAAAAGGCGCTAACAGTCCATGGCAGGTTTTGGATGTCTCCTAGCTCTGTTGCGAGCTGAGTGAGGGACGCCGGTTAACAGCCCAATGGCTGCGACGGGAGCAACGAAGCCGAGCGCAACCTACTATAACAAGATCGATTAATGTCAGGGCGGTATAGTACTACAGAGTGTGGAATGTACTTGCCATAACGGCCGCTCCCAGTTGCCACGTCATAGGGGGTCTGGACCTCTTCGCCAGCATTACGCGAGGATTGCTCGATATGAGAACTGCATCTGACGGGGTTGCCTTGTCCCGTTGATGCTCCATCATCACGGGCGAGGTCTGACTTATGACTCCGTACTTGATGTCTTCGACGTTTGCAGCCATCGTTGGAACCAATCCGGGAGCAGTGAACAGAAACGGGCAAATACTGAGTGCTAGTGCTTGTCGAATTCCCAAGTGATCATGAGACTTTATAGGCTGTCGATTCAGCAGCTCCAGCTAATGAACGCCTTGGGGCATCTCGTGGAGTTCCGACGGGGCCCCGCGAAGCCCCAGATTCATATGGCAAAACCTGGCGAATGGGCGCTCGTAAGGACCTTCGAAGGCGTCGTACGCTTTGTACGCGCTTAGAAACTATATTGTAAAGGTGATGAACGGTTTAGCACTTGAGTGCCTGTCATGCAGGGAGGATGTCGTCGTCAAAGTCGTTGAGCAACCACACACAAAGCTCTAATCACAAGAAAAGTTCAATGCACTCGCCAACTTTCCACCCACCCGTGTTTGCTTGCCCCTTACATAATCCATGCACGTAGCGCCCCGCTACAATATAGTCTGATGGTCCCTTGGACCCCTTCTAAATAGGCCAGCGCCGCAAGGGGAGTACTCTCGTGACGACGATAAGAGAGGGGAGGAGGGGGGGGGGGTTGCACGCCGTCTAGGCCTTGACATGGGCCGGGTCGGGCCGGACTTTTACTACCCCTTGGCCCGCCCGAACGGGGGTTTTGGGGTCAACCAAAGCTTGACCCAAACCGACCCAGAAGCCCGTTCAATTGGGCTGGGTCGGGTCGGGTTATCCTAACATATAAATAAGCTAAGCACGGTAACATATGGCATTAACCAAGTAGTTTTTCAATCATTGAATTAAAGGGAATGCTCATAAAAGCAACAGTAGTGAGAATTCCAATTTGATCGTTCATTTAACGTAGTTCATAAGCGAGCGTACCACTCAATTTCTCACCAAAATTCGTTAAGTAGTGCACTCGCTAATGACCCGCATTATTAGATTGCGCACACTATGTCATCCCGAATTTAACTAAACTTTAGGCGACCAAACGGGGTTTCGGGTGGGTTGGACCCCTTTTACTAGCCCAACCCTGCAGGGTTATAGGTCAAAAGAGTAATAGCCCAAAAGCCCCCACCCGACCCATAACCCGCGGGTTAACCCGGCTCATGTCAAGGCCTAGATATTACAGTATATGACGGGGGAGGCTCAGGCCCTAACCTTGTTCCTTAGCTCCTTGCGGGCTCTGCAGGGGCTCTTGTCAGCGTATTTAGCCACATCACTCAATGGAATTTCGTTCTCACCCTCCAAAAGAGTTTGCAAATTCTAGGGTCTTCTCTGCTACGTTGTTTGTAGAGTCCGCTATCTTTGCTAACCAATAGATAATCAATACGTAGTTTCTGCCTTGACAGATTCGGCCAGACACAGGTGCATGCCATGGGCTGTATCGCGGCCCAACGTGTTAACTAGCTTTCTTTAAGAGCTAAGGGCTAGTGTGACACTAAGCTATAAGAGCTCAACCAAAAGACGAGCTGATATTGTTGCTTCTTCTATGCGCGAGACGTTGAATCACAAAATGACTCACAGTCCCTTCTGAGAGAACTGAAATTGTCTATCAAGAAAGACGTGGTCCACATGATCAAGGTGGCATACAGCTCGACAAAAGCATGAATTTGAGCCCTCTTTTGAGAACTCTCCAACACATATTCGAAATGAATGTGGGAATAGGTTCATGCAAGTTGTCTTTACATTCTGATTGGTGCCGCGGATGAATGTGAGAAGTCCCGATCATGGCTTCTAGCCAAGTTTCGCTCGGCGCGGAAACCTAAATGGTGAAATGTGGCGAAAGAGAATCAGATTCATCATAAGTAGGCGACCAATTGTCAGCCTAATATGGAGGGGCGTCCGCAAGGATTGGTGGAAGACCCCTAACGCTTCATTAGTTACAAAGTGAAGATCTTGTTGACGTATTGCGCTCCCGACTTACAGATGTGCAATTTAGCAAAGTTCGAGACAATTGAAATCAATCGATGCTCACCAATTTCATCTTAGTCATTTCTTCGATGGCTTGGTCTCAGCACTAAAGATCATGGATTTAGTGCTCCAAGGGGACGTGTCGAAGAGCCATTCATGTTGCTGCTAAAGTCTCCGAAGCGTCCAATAATCGCGATTAATGTCTTCCATGTCCTCAGTCTCCAGGGCGGCTCACAACACGGTTGCAGCCCGATGACGTCAACGTCCTCGATTCCTGTACAGAATCTGCGGTCGCGATGATGTGGCCAGTCAGGTGATTCCCAACTCTCGTGGACGTCGCGACGTTTCTCCCTTTCTGATCTGCCCTCGAGTTGGTAGAGAATTCTAAATCGAGAACACTTTTGGCAGGCTAATGGCAATTCCTCCTCTGCCGCCTCTCGTGGTTCGAGTGTGGAAGAGAGGGTTAATCTTCGATGTCTCAAGGGGCGGCCTGCATACGAATGAGACAGTGGGCTGTCTAAGACACACAACCGTGAACTGCCGTGACATGTGCACCGCAAGGAATGACCCCTGGCATGCTTGATAGTATTGGCGGCGAAAGTGGTCGCCAAGCTCGAGCCCTGCCTTGCCGGAGGCTGTAGTGCGCAATGCGGTGTTGCGGGCCTGCGACTGGGACCAGGTTCAGAAAGAGGTGGAATTTGTGTTACAGTGCGAGGGAGCTATTCTTTCTTCCCCTCTAACTGGGGTGGTTGTCACAATTGAAAGGGGCGAAGACGGGCACAATGTGCGTCGAACCGCACCGTGGGTTAGGTTTTTTTTTTTAAATTTTTTTCCCCCCCCCCCAATGATAGTGGCAGACCTGGAACTCGCGGATGCAGTCTTTAAAGTCTCCACTTCTGCGAGAAATCTGAAAGGCACGTCCAGGTTAGTTTGGCGGAGGGCTGAGAGCGCACGGCTCGAGGGAGAGGTAGGGGCATGAACATGCCAGAGTGCACTGGACGGAGAAGGGGAGACTCAAGCTGCGCACAGCCGATGGCGAAATCTTAGGAAATCTGCCTAGGGATGCTGTTCGAATGCAGATAGCGTGTAACGACCGTTCCATGAAGGACTCGAGCCAGTTCCACAGGGCGTAAAGTCAGAAGCGTTTCGGACAGGGGGTCTACAGGGGAACGGAGTCGAAGGCAGCATGTGCACCGCACATGTCGAGAATCGACAAGAGCATTTAAGAGCCGACACCCTCCATCCGGTCGACATTTGCCTCTTCTGCTTCCCTGGACTTTTGAAGATGTCGGAGAACGCAGTTGTCAACTACGGGACCGTTGCTTTGGATACTTCGTGCACAGCCTGAAGTGTCAGTTTCGGTCGGAACCTATTCTGCCCCTGAAAATATCTGACCAAAGAACCATGTCGAAAACACTCTGCGGCGAAGACTCTCTGCCACCTACCGTCAGATCTGGTTCCAGTTTTCTCGAGATTGAAATCCCTGACTCATGTGTGAATTCCATCGCACCAATGCACACTACAACCCGCGAGTCGTATACTTCTCATATGAGACTCGTTTCGTGTTACCTAGCGTAGTTTCCCACATCTAGGCCGTCCATGTCTTACATGGGGACCGTGAGAGAGTTCTAGCCAGCAACTCTTCTCACATTGCGATCCCTCGCTAATCAAGCTTATGTCCACCTTTCCGCTTGTATTTCCTTGCGGTGGTTTGTTCCTTTTAGTAGACTATCCTCCTCCATTCAATACCTTCAGTGACTTGTTCTCGAAGTTTAACAGGGCCTTTGGTATAGGGTTAAGAGGTCGAGGGGGAGCTTGTTCTCGGAGTCTAACAGGGTCCCTCGTAGATGAACCTCTGGATCGTGGACAGTGACCCGTTCTCGAAGTTTAACAGAGTCGTAAGCGTCACAGAGGGCTCCCTAAGATAGAATACATCAGAATTAACAGGGCTGCAAGTACGTACCTTCCAGGGATCCGGCTACCCTCGTACGTGCCGGGTATGACACGTATCCCAGCCTGCTTCGGTTCCGGGTACGAGATGGATACTGCTGGGTCGGATGGTTTTCAATGTCGTCCCACTCTTTTTGAAGTTGAAGCTGCGGACTCGTCACAGTTCACACTTTTCCAGTGCTTAACACCGGACACTGCGTGAAGGTGTGAGTCCATCGTCCCGCAGGCGCGTAGCCTGCCCTCTGGGTGCTCGCAGAGGGCAAGATGTACGATGAGAGTTGGAAAAAGTGGGAAACCGTGTGGGAGTGGGAATCACGCAGTGATATGCCTTAACCCCAGTGGTGCATTTAACTGGACGCAACAGCCCGACCCCTCAACGGCCGAACTCAACCGTCCCAATGCATCTCTGATTACCTTTTTCCCTCTTAATGTTTTTTTCTGCAACGAGGGAACAAAACTGAAGATCCTCTTTTTTTGCAAAATAAAATGTAGAGGGTAGACGTCTAAGGCCGTGTGTTCCCATTTATCTAGGTAAGCTCGACGCACACCACCTACTTCTTAGAACCAATGTTCGGCACTTTTCGATACAACACAGACACAAAGGACGTTGAGCACGTTAAGCTAGGGAGGGTTGATGGGTTTGAGGCTCGGGGCTACACCAGGAAGGCATGCAATTCTTGCCGTACTCGAAAGGTGAATACTCCTATTCATCGGCTAACATCATACGCTGATAAAGCCTCTATAATACAGCTTAAGTGCAGTGGCGACAAGAACGGCTGCGAAAGATGCCGCGCTGTGCCCAAACCTTGTACCTACCCATCGAACGCAGACAACTCTGCAGATAAGCTTCGCCGGCAGTCCACGCAGTCGTCCAGAGGTTCGGCCGCCGTGCTATCACCAGACGCTAGTTTCGAGAAAGAGAATACTTCAAGGCCAAATTCACATGAACAGCCAGAAGTGGAAACTGCAGACGTGGATGCCGTAGGCTCTGGGACGCCCGTTCCAACTCCATCTGCGACATCCGCGGACCTTTCATGGACGTTATCACCTATACCAGGGGTGACAGATTTGCTTTGGGACTTTCCTAGTAGTGTAAACCAGCACATCGTGGACGACGGCCAAGAGTCACCTACTGCGGATAAACAGCCTCGTACACCAGCTTCCGTCTTCTGCGCCTTACCCCCGCAAGGAAAACGTCCGCAAACCCCGATTGGCAACATGGAAGTCGATAATAACATAGCTGACATTTTGTACGACTTGGAATCAAGCCAATCGAGCAGTCAGCACTTGCATCTATCGGATCAGTCCTTGATTTCGTCCGCTTCAGTGTCGGCCTCCAGGATGCTCAACCCGAACCAGTCGTCCTTGACAATGTCACAACAAGGTAACGCCGGCTTTTCAGTACATGATGTGCAGCAGTATCAAACAGAGGGCTTGCAAAGAGGCGCCCAACCTTGGGAGTCGGTCCTAAACTTAGCTTCGACAGTAGAACCGCCTGTACCTCGCTCTCATACGTCACAGACGCACAGCTCATCCGCCAATGCCCTTGCCACACCGAATATGGCTTCTTTATTTCCGACATCGGGACTTGCTTCGTTTTCTAGGAGCACCAGTGCTCGCACCCGCGAGCAATCAAGAAATTATGCATCAGAAAGATCGTGTCAGTGCGTCCCTATGATGCTAAAGACACTGGAGAACATGGGCTCCCGAGGTCTTGGTACTGATGCTCGGGACTCAGGTGCAGACCTCGACATTATTCTCATGTCACTCGCTCGCGGCATGGATACGACCGAACAGGTCCTTGTCTGCCGGCAATGTAATGCCTGCATTGACAATGGTATGCTTCTTGCCACAATTGCACAGCGGCTCGGTACCATGGCAGAGACTGTTACCACATGTCTGCCTTCGCAGGAACGGTTCCACGGATCCAGCCCTGAGAGCCGACAATTATCGGACCTGAGAGCAATGGAGACTGGCGGACCTGCCCTTCACTCATCAAGCAACGACGACCCGGCCTTTGATACATCCGGACTCCTGGGAGTTGCTATCTTCCTTGGGCGTTACGAGATTGACGCCCCAGAAATACGGTCACGGCTTGTTCATCATGCCGTGCTTCTACACATTAATCAACTATGTGCAATTCTGGCTCACATCAAGGATCGAGTAAGTTGGAATTGGGGAGCCCGGAAGCTTGTGATCAATATAGAATCAAGAGTTAGAGAATCGTGGGATAAGATTCAGTCGAAGATATCGCACCAACAATAGTATTGGATCCTTTGGCGGCATCCGGCAGTTTCAGACTTGGACTGGTCAATGTTTAAAGACTAATTGGATGCAAAGTTACTAGCCCAAGGTGTTAAAGAGCCCAGCAGATGATCTCAAGTTGCTCATGCTAACCTCTCAGTCCAGTTTCCTGAATTCTCTTCACAAGATCCTGCCTGCCTTGAATCACACGTTCGCTCGGCTTCCCGTATTTCGTGGGATAAACTTGTTCCAGATGCACATCGCGCACAATGATTTCCGACGCTTTCTTATCTCCTATTTTCTGGGTTTCCACAATACTACCATTCCCCCATTGGGGCTCTTGCATCACACGGAGAATTACGGCTGCACACTCTTCCGGTGTGAGATAGACGTCATCTGCAGTCAACTTCTTGTTCCATCCGGGTTCGAAAATTGGAGTCTAATCAGTCTGAATCAGTTGAATGCTCGAATTATAGAGATCGAGAAGGAGCAAGCTGGCTCTTACGACCGGCGGGAGACGTACAAGAACGGGACCGGGGCATACGGCCGACATTCGTATGCCAAACAGATCTCGAAGCGCGCCCAGCGATCTAACGAAGCTAACCAACGCCGCCTTGCTCGCCATGTACAATGGTGTCTCAATGGAGTGAAGGTATGCTGAAATGCTCGCGACCGCCAGGAAATTGCCTTGAATGTCGCGATGTTGTGTCCAGTAGTCGACGGCAATCTGCGCTAGCCTGATGGGAGCAATTTGGTTGACTGCGAACGTCATGTATTGTCCAGTGGATGCGTCGGCCGGGTCACGGGATACCGGAGAGATCCCCGGTGGCTTCCAAAAGTTACTCGAGGGTGGCTCATAAATTCCTGCTACGCTGGCGACGATGTCGACGCGGCCAAAGCACTCAATCGCGGCCTCCCAGAGGGATGCTAGTTGCTTCCAATTCGATACGTCTGTGGGATGGAACACGGCAGTTGCCGAGCCTGGAGTGGATTCATATTCCGCCAGCGTCTGCTCAGCTTCTGGGCGGAGCTTGAGATCCGCGAGCACGACGGAGTATCCAGATGAGAGGAGGATCTTAGTCAACGCGTGGCCGATGCCTGAACCCGCTCCGGTCACTATAGCACACTTGCCGTTAAAGGGGTATGTAGACATGATCGATTTTCGGATGTTCGGGCAAACGTACGGCAGGAAGATCTTGAATACGGTTGGGCGGAGGTGGTGAGCACTAGAATTCAACTAGAGCATTTGCATGGACTGGCGTGGGCCTCGTAGACATGTTATAGCGACACCGCGGCAGCCAGGTCGGAACTTCCATTCTCGGGTATGGCTTAAGGGGAAAGGCCACGCCGTGTCGGGTGCCAAAGTCGACTCGGAACTTGACCCGTTTTAGCCGAATGCGACGCGCTCTGTGAAATAATTTATGCGATCCAATACGCCTACAAGGTTCCGCATGGTTCATAAGTCATTCACTAGACCGGGGTTGTGCGCTGCTAACATTCTCTGCTTCGATATACGCTAATGTCAAACAGAGCGCGGGTGCGGATAGAAGGTGGGAAAACTCGTGTGTAGAATATAGCTATGGAAGGGGGAGAGCTCCTATATATATAGGCGGCAATAGGTGTTCTTGGCACAATAGGCACCTAGCTATCTGACGCACCCCCATGCTATATCGATGCCATATCGACGCCATTGATGTAGCCTGAATCAATTGGAAAGACTGTTTGCTAAATGAATGTATGAATGCCTTTGTCCGTTGAAGGTACTGATCTCGTTAATCTTGGAATGTTGTAATCTGCCTTTGTCTCGTCTTTGCACTCGAAGTGTGTATTGTTCTCCCTCTGATGACTCCCGAACTAGACGCCTAGCGCAGGCTGCCTCTAGTTGAGTCCTAGTAGCATACTGGTCAGTACCGTGTATGTCAGGGACAGGCTCGCCAGCGGGCTGTAAAGACGTCAAAAGGATACCTATATAGGTGCAGGGGCGACATCGACTTCCACGCTTAGAAGTCGAATAGGGGTATTCTGCGTAACGCATGCTATATACATGTTCTTGGCATGGGGTCTTGGCGCCCCATGACAGTGTCCGAGTTCCTTTAGTATTGTCGTGTCCGGTCAGATATCGTAGCTCACAATGTGTCCTAATCTTCGTGTCGTCGTCGTCTTCGAGAGGATATCCTACCTTCGTCTCGTGGTATCCAGTCGGTCAAACGTGGAATGCCAAGAGAATATGAATTGAATGCTCTGTCTATGCCAGGTTGCTGGTGTTTATACAAGTTTGGTTGACCCCTTTTCTTCTCCTATTCCTACCTCTATATCCTACATAGGAATGATAACCCTTTTTCCCTGAAAAGGGGCTTATGCTACTGTCCAACCGTTCAACAGGTCAGATCTTGTGGCTGCAGTGTATGGCGTATCCGTCTTCCCGACTTCACATCTAATATCTCCGTTTCTTTCTGATCCTCGAGTTAGTGTGGTGTCCAGACTAGTAGTATCGGCGTAATCGGTCGGACCGTGATGCTCTGTGATCGTGCTGATCGAGGTGCTGGTCTCTACGTGCAGGTAGAGTGGCTAATCGATGAGCGCAGACGATAGCCAGCAGGCTTCTATCCGATGGAGGGTAAAGAGTAGACAGGTTGACTGACTACCCGGACACGAGCGGCTATCCCAAAGTGCAAGTTGGGCTCATAACTGTCAAACTTGCGTGGAATTGGTGCTCTGATCTCCTTGCCGACTCCACCAATGTATTTGCCCGAATTCCCTCTCTTCGGACTACCGACGGACAGGAAGTGGAGGACGATGAAGGCATTGCACAGACTTTGCTGACCACGTTCTTCCCCGAGGCCCGAGCGACGACGCTTCCCGACATCTCCCTCGCGCAGAATAAAATCGAACGAGCGGTCTTTGCATTGAACCCGTAGAAAGCTCCTAGGTTTGACGACATGTCGATCGTGGTATGGCAGAAGCTGTGACCGACTGTGAGAGACAAGATCTTCCACCACTCGCTAACCAGAAGGCAACTCCCTCGAACATTCAAAGTGGCCAAGAGGACTACGAACAGCCGAGCGCCTACCGACTGATCTCCCTGCTTTCGACGCAGGGAAATATGCTGGACGCCGCCCTCGCCGAGCGCATCTCCTACCTCGCCGAAACCTGGCACCTCATCCCCAACAACCACTTCGGAGCGCGGAAACGAAGATCCACAACCCAAGCACCCATAATGCTCCAGGAACGAATCTTCGACGCCTGGCACGACCGCAAGGTGCTGAGCTTAGTCAGCTTCGACGTGAAGGGAGCGCACAATGGGGTCTGTAAGGACGTCCTCCTTCACCGGCTCAGAGAGACGCGCATTCCAGAGAATCTGGTGCGATGGATTGACAGCTTCTGCAGCGAACGCCGAGTGATGATCACCGTGAACGGCCATGACTCGCCCACCTACGATCTTCGCCATCCGGAACTGCTTCAGGATCGCCCCTGTCGCCCATTCTTTTCCTCTTCGTTAACGCCAACCTAGTACAGAACGTCATCAATGCTCACCAAGGATCGATACCGTTTATAGATAACTATTCAGCGTGGGTCACGGGAGTGTCGGCAGATGACAACACACTAGGATCCAAAGTAATTTGTGACTAAAGCAGAGGCATGGGAAGCCAGCAGCGGAGCGACGTTTGAATAGAAAAAGACGATGTTTATCTATTTTACCCGCACGGAAGGAAGGCGAAGTGACCGACCGCTGACCATAGGAGGCGAAGAGGTTCCCCAAGAACATCCGTCAAGATCCTGGGAGTGGTGCTGGATCACGTCTCGTTCGTGTGGACAGCCCGACCCTTGGCCAGGATCATGAAGCTGTTGGAACCTATTCAACACGGAGCAGCGCAGGCAGTCGCGGGAACGTTACGTACAGTGGCCTTGCCGATTGCACTGGCCGAAGCGGGGATCGCTGCTGAGGATCCGATGGAAGAGGCAGTCGATCCGCCCATGGGTCAACCTACACACGTTGCCGCGAAAATACCCTTTCGGGAAAAGAGGCACAGAATTAACGTCGACAACAAAAGATTTGTCACCCCCCTGTAGCTCTACGCTTAGAGGTTGGGTGTAATTTTACGGAGAGCTTGTCCTATTTCTAAAGGGTCCAAGGGACCGTCAGTGTCAAACTGGGTGCCACTCGAGATGTATAAATGCTCTGGGCTCTTCAAATGAGTGTGGGATAGAGTCCATCTATATATCTATCTACGTGTTGCACGCCAGGGGGTGGGTGTTACAAAACGAGTAGGTTTGCCATGAACGATAGGTTATCGTTTGTTCAACAGTCAGATTATATACTTTCGACCAAGCGTACAACACTTCCGAAGATCTTTACAAGCTACATATCACATGGACACTGTTGACCAATCACGCGACGTGTTACCTTGTGTCAAACTGGGGAACAACTTGAGATGTATTGAATGCTCTGTCTACCCCCAACCGGTCCTGCCAGGTTACTGGTATATATACACGTTGAGTCGACCCCTTTTTTTCTCCTATTTCTACCCCTAAAACCTGCATAGGGGTGATAACCTCCTTTTCAACGAAAGGGGCACTTGCTACCATTTGGCCGTTCAATGAGACCTTGTTCGACACCTTGGCAATGTTGCACTCTTCCTCATATAACAATAACACATTCCTTCCCTAGAGTCCACAGTTTATCAGAGGTCGAGACCATCGAACCGCGGTACATGACGCACTCGTGGCATTTTTGTCGCTTGTGTAATATTACGAGTGGAACTATATTAATTACCAAGTGAGGCCTTGTCGAAGGCCGCTTTTATTCTCAGTCACTAGCACCTTGACATATTTCACACTTGCGTTTCGCTCAGATAGATTCAATCAATCGATCCTCTCAGTCCTACAAATCGGTAGTGTAAGGATCTCCGAAAACCCAACCCGACCCGACCCGTTGCACAGCCTAATCCCATTTTATTCGTTTTGTTCACAAACCCGGTGACCTCCCCAATGCGGAAACATCCGACGTTTACAAGAGCGAAGAGGAACAGTCTGCTTATTGCCTACTTTGATTGTAGCTGCACCAGTTTCTACATTCCAACTTAAGCAGACAATCGTTACCTGACTGTCGACGCATTCGATCTTTCACATGGCTTGGACACATGCGGATTATGGCTTCAAAAAATAACATACTTCACATCCCCCTTGGGCCTCTGGACCATATCGCGCCCTGCAACATCCCCCAGAGCATCATATACCTTGGCCTGAAGCAAAATGTATCTCCTGAAGATGCGTTCACCTGCCTTCGCGAAGGTCTACGCCTGACAATCCTGCAGACGCCATGGCTCAATGGTAGAATGTATTCACAATCTCAAGATCGGTCAGGGTGGCGAAGGGGTCAGCTCGAGATACGCTACGATCCCATTGATCACGGCCGAGGGTGCTCTCAGATTTCTGAGATTCCTCTACGCTTTAATGAACTGCCTGCGTCTACATCGTTTGCCGACCTGCGAGAGGCTGGCTTTCCCCTGGACTTTTTTGACGATGAGGTCTTGCTTTGGACATTGCCATTCGAACCAGATTTCGAGTCAGGAGCGGAAGTATTCGCAGCGCAGGCGAATTTCGTTCCCGGCGGCTGCTTCCTGGTTTTGTCCATCGCGGCGCCGGCTTCAGACGGGACTGCGATGCTCAATGTGACCAAGTTGTGGGCGGACCATTGTAGGAGCCTCTTGGACAAGCCAGCAATTGGAAGTCAATCACTCCTGCCAATTCCCGCAGCGAGCGTCGATCGGGCTGCTTTGGACATTACTTTGGCTCAAGCGAGGGACCTATCCCTTCAACCCTTTGATAAACATCAGGCCTCAACCTCGCAGCACCTCGTCGAAGCTGATGGGCGCGACCAGGCAAGCAAAGACGCACCCAAGTTCGATGACAGTGCCGAAACTAATGCTGGGTCTGGTGCAAGTCATGACATATATCAGGCGCCTGATATGAAGCCCAGGCTGTTTTATATGCCACAGCACATGTACACGGCACTCCGTAAAGAGCTTGCTACAGTACACAATTCTACCGACGTTTCTGGGAATGATGTCATCTGTGCTTTTATTTGGAGGAGTGTCATCAGGGCCTGGGCGGCGGTGAGAGTAGCACGACAAAACACGGATGTGGATGAAAAGGCGACGCTTGCAATGCCTTTCGATGCACGGCCAGATATCCCGCATCTTCTGCCTACCAGCTATCTCGGCAATCTGAACTTCGAGCACGTATTCACACTTCCGTTACGCACTCTGATAGCTCAAGGTACGAGTATTCCATGGGTGGCCAAGATGATTCGCACGAATGCCACGAAAAAAGCAGGTCAGAATGCTCTGCTAGAAGCGTATGGTCTGCTGCGGTCTCTTCCAGAGTACGACAGTCGCAATGTGCAGATGCGCGCTTCTCGCATGTCACCTCAGTCGGCATCCGTAGGCATATTGTCGCCAATGGCACTGCCATTCAATGAGACTTGCTTCGGAGAACATGTATTTGCTAACGGCGGAAGGCCAGAAGCTTTCCGCCCAATGATGGGAATGTGCAATCGTGGGTACCGCACGTGCTTTGTGATTCCACGCAAACAGCATGGTGGCATTGAATTTGTGATGACTTTGTCTGAGGAAGAAACGGACTTTTTGCAGGATGATGACGAGTTCAGCCGCTATGCCTTCTTCCTCTCTTAGTATGACTTTTGCATATGACGGCGGAACTTTGTACTAGACAATAGTTTGCACGGCAATTCTGCGTCTGTTTATGACGTGAGTCTAGCGGCATCTTCGCGATGACATTGACGGCATGGATTGGTTCATCACTTCCGGCTTGCGGAACGCAGGTGTCTTGTCTTTATTTTCTAAACAGCATAGCCGGTATGTATGTAACTTTCGCCCGGCGTCAATAAGGCATCTGAGCGTTCGAACGGCCCTATCGACGGGGTATCTTCGCAGCTATTCAGAATGGCATGTCGTCTCTCAAAAGTCATACAGTTCTTGCAGCTGCCTTCCCTTTTCGGCTGCAACTTTTGCCATCGAGATTATAGTCTGGACATCCGACCTCTTGAACGGTATGTCATGTCCTCCATCGTGCCGATGCACTTGCGCTAACGAAGGCGTACATAACCCCTCTGCCACGCGCGTTTGCTCCGCCATAGCATATATATCCTTCTCCCCCGAAACGTGCACAGTCGGGATGCGTATGCGCTCCTTGTATATTTCCGGATGTAATAGGCGCGGTACATTCCCTGCCTGTGCCTCAAACGAAAGAAAGTCGAGACGGGTGTTTGGCAAGATGTTTCCAACGCTTGAGTGCATTGACAAGACAACTTTCAGATATTCACTGAAGATACACTCCTCCTTCGAGTCTAGCAGCGATGCAAAATCGCCGTCCGGGAACTCTCCCCGGAAATTTGCGTGGTCGTCATCGAGGATGCGGTTGACGAGGCCCTCGTAGCAGTGGTCGTCGGCTGAGGCGACGAAGATTGGAGAAAAGAGTAAGGCAAAGCAGAAGGGCGGCCGGGTGTCTGGGTTTCGGCGTTGCTGGTCAAGGATGTAGCTAATGGCCATTGCAGAACCAAGGCTGAACCCGAGAACACCGTTGAAAGGACCATTTTCTTTGACGAAAACGTCTATCCTCTGAAGCGTCTCTCGCATCTCTTGCGGAGAGAAGCCCGTGGCGTAAGACTGAAAAGGCCCAGGCTCCCAACCTGGAACCGCTATCAAAAGTTAGGCTCGCATTTCCTACGCTCAAGGTAGCGAGTGAGATACGTCTGTGTATGGATGGCAAAGCTTACCGGGTCCTCTTCCACACGGTATTGCTCCATCAAGGAAAACAAATTGATAGCTTGCGCCCAATTCTCTAATAAATGGTGCCAACTGATCTTTTAGTAAGGCGCCGGAGGCTCCTAGTCCGTGCAGCGCTAAAATCTTCATAGCAGCAAGTGCAATGCTCCAAAGAATGGCAGAAGAGGTCCAAGAAAGATAGGTGGTCGTGAACTTGGCTAGCTGACGATCCCAAAATGTGGGAGCTATACCATGAAATCATCCGGCTAGGACCGCTTTACCAACACAGCCGAACCTTGAAATACACAAAAGTCTCTTCCGTTTGTTTCGGCGACTGGACCTCGGATATTTCCTAATCTGGCGGTCACTCTGGATAGGAGCCGGGGCATGTCAGCGACCCACCGTTGCAGATTATCTTGTGAAGAATTGATCACTCAATTCTGAACCTTATAGTAAACTCAGCTTGGGGCAAGGTGCACCGAGACACATTCCGCACTATGGGAATTCCGTATGGCATGTTGACTGGAGCGGTTCTCTTATGCTATATGGCGTGGAGAATCTCTTCTAGCTCTGGCCCACGTCTTCCCAAAGGTCTCCCTATCATTGGCGCACGCAAAGGCGACTGGTTTCCCTTTTTCCAAGCGACACTGCGAAACTCGCTCGACGTGAAAAAGGCAGCACTGGAAGGATACCAGCAATACCCTGATCAGGCGGCAATCTTGCCTGTTGCCGGTCCTGGAGGAGCCAGCTTCATCGTCTTGCCTGCCTCTGAGACGCAATTTGTCAGCGAGCAGCCAGAGTCGGTGCTCAATCTTCGCGCGGTTATCAAGGAAGGACTTCTCTACAGATACACCGTAGCGGATAACTTCATTATTTTAAATGCGGCGCACCAACATCTCATCACAACCACATTAACGAATCAAATTGGCAATCTGCTGTCCGCGTTGAACGAGGAAACGGCTTTCTGCTTCGAGGAGATCTGGGGTAGCGACACTGAGACATTTCGTGACGTAGGCGTGTGGGACACTCTCGGTCGCGTTGTGGGTGAAGTCACAAACCGTGCCTTTGTCGGTCTTCCCTATTGCCGTGATCCAGCACTGCTCAACGCCGGCCTTGGTTTTGCTAGGTGTCTGCCTTTAAGCGCCAGGTTTTTAAGCTTCGTATGGGAGCCCTTGCGACCATTGGCTTCGCCGCTCTTCACCTTACCGAATCATTTTTTCGAGCGACGATTCACCAACATTTTACTACCAGAGATTGAGGGTCGTCTGCGAGATCGTATCGATAATATGAAAGAAGACAAGGACAAGTTTGCTGCGGCCAAGAACGACTTCCTGCAATGGAGTATCGAGCAAGCTATTGCCAGCGGCGATCCACGTATGTGGAAGCCCAGAACACTAGCAGGCCGAATTCTTCTGTTGAACCTGGTATCCATTCATACTTCATCCCTGACGATCACAAATCTCGTCCTGGACCTTATCTCGTCCAAAGCTGAGGTTCTTGATGAACTTCGCACTGAGATCACAAGCGTCTTAGCTGAGACGCAGGGTGTCTGGACCAAGAACTCGATGTACAAGATGGAGAAACTCGATTCTGTATTCCGCGAGAGTGCACGTCTCAACACTCTGACTGCAGTGGCTCTGCGGAGAGTTGTTGTAGCAAAAGACGGCCTAACGACTCCTTTGGGAGTTCACATTCCCCACGGTAACTTCGTTGCAGTACCCAGCCTCGCTGTATTAACAGATGCCAATAAATACCCGTCGCCGGAATTCTTCCACCCGTTCCGGTTCGTCGATTTACGGCGAGATGTCAACAGCGGCGAGAGGCTTCCCGATCACGTGGAGCGGTCACGCATGTCATTTGCCGCTACCAGCAACGACTATCTAGCATTTGGCAATGGACGACAAGCTTGTCCTGGTCGTTTCTTTGCTGCAGCGGAACTGAAACTTATGTTGGCTTACATTTTACTGCACTATGACTTCGAGATGCTGCCGAACAGGCCATCCGATAGTTGGGTCGGGATTTTGCGCATTCCATCTCCCAGCGCAAAAATACGAGTGAAGAAGAGGAAGCCATCAGAAATCCCAGAGTTTCGGTTTCCAACGCACGATGAGGCCTGGACATAGTTTTCTTGCGACGATGTGTTGTTTCATGGAAGTGGAACAGCAGCTATTGCGCTTAGGTTTCTCGCTATTGTGGTAAAGAGATTTGCGAGCCCTCCGACCCGATTCGGCCCGCCTGCTCTCATCTCGGGGATGGACTGGTTACTTATGATAAGCCCTGAAGGACCGGGATCAAGAACAACACAGAAAAGCCCTAACAATCGACATTCTTTATTAACAGCAAATACACTCATTCTTACCCCCTATGTTTCAGGATCTCTGTGGTTCTAAATTTACGTAGTTCTAACATCGGACCGCACTTTACAAGTAGAATCGGTGCACATTGGATTCAGGATCCTTATTTCTAGCCTTCAGCCCCGTTCGCTCTGTTGTGATATGATGCTCGATTGACTGTATAGATCAAAGGATCTGGAGTATATAGAATACAATCAATGCTTCTACTGCCTAAAATTCGCAACACGCTCTACAACACTATACACGCAAGAATTAACCGCGTCTTGCTCTGCTGCACATCCCAAGTCTCTGCTAGCCTCACCCGGTCTTATGTCTTCTCATTTCTATCTAAGATAACCTAAGTTTTATATCTTACTTGGGACTCGCTCTAGATAGATGCCGCTCGCCTGATACGAAACGTCGCAGGTAAACTCTTATGCAAGCGCTCATCTAGGAATCTCCCTTTTACAGATATTCCTTTTTGGCCTTCTTCTGCCGCAGCTTTTGCTTCTTCGGTTCCACGACATAGGTGCGCATATTATACTTCCTGGTATCGAAAAGTGTACCGATCTCTCACCAAAATCCACTTACAAACCAAATAGATATGAGGTTGCGAAACTCGGAGCTAGCATATGTTAGGGATGTTCTACTTGGTTTCGCCCAACCTCAAGTGTATACGGAGAGTCCTCAATATACGGAGGGCGGAGCCAGGCGCTGACAGCATCAGCATCGGATGCGGCATCATTGCTGCGCGCTTCGCATCGCATCCTCTTGTTCCAATTCGATGATGATCGGATAGCTTGAATGGCTAGGATGATTCTTCCGTCTCGGGATTGTGATGCCTTGTTCTTCTGTTGAGATATTTCGTGTCGTAATTGGGAGGTCGCGTCTGGTCAACTCTTAGCAGCCGACTGTTCCAATATCAGGGTCCTTCTGAGGGTTTCTTGTCCCGCGGCGTGAATTTGGTAATCGCCTTCCCTCGTAATGGCGCACAAAGAGGACTGTGGAGCAGAGAGTGGATCTCAGCTCTTCTGTGACTCCGCCTGGTCTGCCTCACCCTTCGGAGTTATGTACTCGCTTTTGTCCGCCACCAGGAGGCCAAATTCGTTGAGCGACGCCGTCTGAAGTATCTCAAACACTGAGACCTTGGCTTTGACGGTACTGCTAATCCAGTTGCGCAGCTCCACCCCTACGAGAGAGTCAACACCGTACCGTGATAGTGGCAGCTCGGGATCGATATCGGACGCCGGAATGTTGAATATGTCCGATAGCTTAGCGGCGAGAGCGACCACGAGCAGTTTAGAGGCCGCGTCAATGCTAGACGCAGAAGCGAAAGCCTGGACGAACGCAGCCGTGGTGGACTTGGTATCCTGCATTGCAGCAGTGTTGAGGCCGCGCTGGCTCGCAATCCTCAGCGTGCCAAAGCGACGGTCGTGCCGCATAGCGGATTCGGAGGCGAAGGCGTGGAAGTTGGGCCCGACGATGATCTGGCTGTCCGCGAGGGAACCTCGCAGCGGGTCTCTGATTCCGGCTTCGATGATTCCGAGGACGGCTTCGATGTCGACGGAGCCAAAGCCGACATTTTCAACACGTGCACGGAGGCGTTCATCACCGCTCGCTTCTCTTTGTGCTACGTAGCCGACGGATCGTACAGCGCCAAGGTCGATAGTGACGGCTGGCTTGCCATTTGCCGTGCGATGGCGAGCGAGAGCATCCTGGAACGTATTTCCGGCAGCGTAGTTGGCCTGGGACATGTGGCCCGCTACGCCGGCGACAGATGACAGCATGATGTAGAAGGACATGTTAGGAAGATGTTTGTGTAGGTTATGGCTGCTGTTGATCTTGGGTCGTACGCCGTTGGACCATTGCTGGAATGTCATGCGCTCCATGACTGTGTCGTCCAGCACCATGGCACCATTGATTGCTCCCGTGATCGGAGGTAACCCGGCATCAGCAACTTGCCGCACAAGTTCGAGGAGGCCATTCTCATCCGAGACATCGCAGTCGCGTATCAAAAGCCTGCATCCGGCAGCTTCTGCTTCCTCGCGAAATTTGGCCGCGTCAGGGCGGGAACTGGCTCTGCGAGAAACAAGCACAACATTCTTGGCTCTCTTGCGGATGATCCACTCTGCGACAGCGCGACCAATACCACCCAGACCACCGGATATCAGGTATGTAGCGTCAGCTTTGTCCAGAGCAACAGGCGGTGGGCGTTTGATAACCTGTGGGGCCAACACTGGTCAGCATTTCCTCTGATTATCCGAAGTATGAATCAAAGTGACACTTACATTGACCTTATCGCCAGGATTTGGCACAAGCACAAGCTTTCCCATATGTGCGCCACCCTGCATTTGACGCATTGCCGTGGCCATATCGGTGATTGAAAACGAAGTGATGGGGTGGACTGGAGCGCCGTGGCGTTCACGAACGATACGGACACACTCCACCAGGGCTTCATGCGTCTGACGGCCACGGTATTCTGTGAGCTGCAGTAAGTCGAAGCCGGTGTAAACCGCGCAGCGATCGAAAGGTGCAGTCTGCAGGTCACGGTTCGCTTCGATGTCGACCTTGGTAATATCGACGAGGCGGCCGAAGCGGGCCACACAATCCCACGTCGCTTTTAACAACGGTCCTGACAACGAGTTGAGCACTACGTCGACACCCTTCCCGTTCGTGGCTGCCATGATGGCTGGAGCGAAGCTGGCGTCTCTGCTGGAGAATATGTGGTCAGGGCCAATGCCGTATGTCTGGACGAGGAGGTCTCGTTTTGCCTTTGTGCTGCAAGTCGCATACACTTCGGCGCCGACGGACTGGGCCAGGATCACAGCCGCTTGGCCAGTCCCTCCGGATGCCGCATGAACGAGGACACTTTCGCCCCTTTGTAGCCTTGCAATCTGCATAAGACTTCCGTAGGCCGTGACGTATGCCGCCGGAAACGAAGCCGCGTGCTCCCACGAGAGATCTATGTCGTCGGGCAGCTTCGCCACTGACGTCCACCATGTTCTGCCTCTGCTAGCAAGGCGACCTCTAACCAAAGCACACACACGGTCACCAATCTTTAGCCCGCTTGCTTCGGTGTCTGGGCCCAGGGCTGTTATGATCCCGGCGCACTCATGTCCTTTAAGGGGCTCATCGAGTTCTCCCAAAGCGACCATCACCTCGCGGAAGTTGAGACCAAATGCCTTGGCTACCACCTCAACCATGCCGCTAGGGACATCAGTAGAGGCGATCTCTGTGTTGTCGACGAAATATGGGTTGATTCCGGTGGCGCCTGACTTGGGCGTCTCCCATATCAGAGGTCGTCCCGGCTGATGGAATGGTTGCAACTCCGGGGGCGGGTCCATCGAGATGCTTCTCGCGAGAGCATCTTGAGTCTTGTCCGGGTATGTCCTAGGCACCTGAAGAATCGAGTCTTTGACGGCATACTCCCACTCCACGTCGGCAGGGTCAAGAGTGGCATCGAAACTTTGCTGCAACACATGAACAACATGCCCAATCTTATCGCTTGACCATGGTTTCGTATCATTCTCGAAATCTAGTCGGATCCATTTTTTCCCTGCATCTTCCTGTCTCATTGTTCGTATAAGGCCGTCGGTAGCGCCAAAGGAAGGCTCCGTCGCGTCAATTAGGCCACCGCAGCTAAGCCACAGTAGGCCGGAGCTATGATTGAAAAGCGCCTTGAGCTGATCGAAGGTGGTCTCGTCCATGCCATCTACGAAAGGGCCTTCCATCTCGGCCGTGAAAATGCAGACCGTGTCCTGCCAAGCTTTCACGTTCTCAAGTGATACAATCGACGGAGATTTGCCAGTAAGCGACTTCATGGCATTCGACACATCACGCAACCATGCTTCCCGTTCTCCAGAGGGTTGCTGGCTTGGTGGCAGCACAATGGAGAAAGGACACTGCACGGTGGTCGATGCCCTTGATAGCATGACACGCGCAGACTGGAAATCTGGCTCTTCGTAGTCGGGTACGTCAAAGTCCACACCAGTGAAGCCCGTTTCAAGCAGAACCCGCTTCCACATGTCGAGAGGTGCGTTCGGGCTCATTTGCCTTTCGGGTTCCTCTCCAAGCCACCATCCGGGCAGAGTGCCAAAGATCAATTGTCCTTCCAGGCGGTCCGCCGTGGCTTCGATTAGCAACAATGTGCCACCTGCTTTGAGGAGTTTCCGGACGTGCGACATAGTCGTGTTGAGGTTTTTAGTGGCATGAAGACACGACGCCGCCACGATCAAGTCGTAAGCGCCACTAGTAAAGCCTTGCTCAAGCGGGTCAACCTCAATGTCCAGCTTCTTGAAGTCCATCAAGGACGACCAGGCCGCGAACTTTGACCTAGCCGCTTCGAAGAAGCCTGGAGAGATGTCCGTGAAAGTGTAATGTCCAAGTATGGATCCAGTACCATCTCCCCTGGTGCCAAAACCCTCCAGTACTGTTGTTGTTGCACCGCCGGTACCAGCACCGATCTCGAGCACATTGGCGCCTGGATTTTTGACGGCATAGAGCTCCGCAATGGTGGAGAGATGTTTGTAGGAACGAGTCTTGAGGGCTTCGTGATCCATGTAGAATTGATTGAGCAGATTTCCTTCCATCATCAATTCAAGCGGCGTGACTTCGCCACGGATAATGGCCGCAAGGTTACGCCCGACTCGCACTGTAAGCCTGCCGGCGGCGTTCTGGGCATTCAGCTCGTCTGCAAGCATGTTCTGGAGACCCTTGCTGGTTCTTGACCACGACTGGCATCCCGGTCCGAGCTTTCCGTCGTGGCCTTGTTGAACGACAGTCTTCATCCAGTCATACATGCGCTTGTGATGCCATTCCCATGCTTCAGAATTCTGGCCTTCCAGCTCAGACATAGCGTCGCGGATGAAGTGGTACGATGCTCGAACGAGCTTCCTCTCAGTTTCGACTTCATGTTCCGCCAAAGGAATGGCCAGGGAAGACCGCAAGTCCGCAGGCACGTTGTGGAGAATATCCAGCTCCCAGCAGCTTTTCGAGCAGATTCCAGCCTCCTGGTCGGTATCATCGGTGCGTCGAGGCACCACTTGACCGAAAAAGCCGTGCATTTGCAAGAAGTTGGAAAATGTTGAGTCGCTGTCCTGAGGGTCCGGCATGGCCACAGCGATGGAAATGTCCGATGTGTAGCCACGCTTGTCGACCTTCACCAACTCTGAGAAGGCACGTAACTTGTCTCCGCCCCGTCTCTTGAAGGATCTTGGCACGGTCAAGCTGCGTATCGACCTGGGCAGAACCATAGTGTCCTTGTCCATTTGTTTGGGCAGGCTACTGAAGGAAGCTTGCAATACAGAGTCGAGTGTAGTTGGGTGCAGAACATAGTCATGTTCCGTGCATGCGACTGGTGCTACAGCGAAGTTGGTGATTGCCCGGTGTCCAGCTGCGTGGCTGTCGATCAGATTCTGAAACGCTGGTCCATGGTAGATTCCTCTTTCGCGGAGGCCTCCAAAAAGAGCCTCGATATCGACTGTGGTCACAGCAGTATCTTTTTCGCTTCCAACGCCTTGCTGAAGGTATGTCTCGACCCGAGGCGCTTCCACTCTACGAGATAGTTCAGCAGTCCTCACTTTAGACACGTCGTTTGTGTCGGCGGCGACGAATCCTTTACAGTGCTCTATACATGAGCCACCAGGCGTCAAAGAGCAAAGTTTGAACTCGTACCAGCCCGCATGATCGAGTTGCTTATCGCTGCAGCGTTGGAGGCTAAGCTGGGTTTCCAGTCCAAAAACGGAATCCGGAATCACCATTGCGTTCATGATATCAATATCCCGTAGTTTGTATTCTTGAATCGTCGCTTCCGAAGGATCCGTGAGGAGACGAACGGCCTCGATTGCTGAAGCAATGTAACCAGCGCCGGGAAACACTACCGAGCCATCGATCTGATGATCTTTCAACCATTCGACTTCAGACAGGCGAATAAAGTTACGCCAAGTTGGTATGAGAGCATTGCCTCCGTTTACCGGCGTACCAAGCAGCTCGTGGGGTGGAAATTTCTTGTATCTTTGGTCTCTGCTGATCCTAGGCTCAACCCAGAAGCGTTTCGTATGATTCCAAGGATATGTGGGAAGGTCGGTGACAAATGCGTTTTCGACCGGTTGACCTTCCATTTCAAAGGGTGAGTTTACTACCCTGATATTGACCGGGTAGCCTCGACCGATCAGGGCACAGGCAAGATCCTGCATGGTTTCAACAGCGTCGACGGGCCGCTTGAGACATGATACATAGGGCAGCTCGACGTTCCGTGCCTTGAGAATTTGTCGTATCGGGCCTGCCAGAGTGCTGTGTGCACCAATTTCCACGACCATATCAACATTGAGGCCGCCATCCCGGAAACACATGTTGTCGAACGCCTGACCGAAAAGGACCGGGTGCGTCATGTTGCGGGCCCAATGCTCGGGAGCTAAGGTCATTGGCGATGAGATTTTGTCTCCCGTGACAGGCGACATGAATATTGCAGCATCGCCCCAAGCCTTCTTAGGCACAGGAAGGATGGCTGAAAGTCGGTCGATGTACTCCTGCGAGATATGTGACATGTGGTGGGAGTGGTAGGCCATGGGGACCTTGAGCTTCCTGGCGAAGACGCCATCCTTTTCCAGGCGGGAAGCTATCTCATCGAGGGCGACCAAGTCCCCTGAAAGCGTGACACTGCTAGGGCTATTGACGCAGGCCACGACAACACGTCCGCCAGAAGTATCGTTGATGTATTTCTCAGCACTTTCTGGTCCTATAGCTGCGGCAAGCATCCCTCCAGCCAAAGAATGCAGCTTTTGATGCTTCAGAGCAAGTTCGCCGCGGTAGTACGCAACACCAAGCGCTTCTTTGAATGACAGTACCCTGGTGGCATACGCAGCGGCAATCTCGCCACTGGAGTGGCTGGTCACGGCTGTTGGGAAAACATCCCAAGATGCCAACAAGTTGGTAAGGCAGAGCTGAACAGCGACGCTAATAGGCTGGCTAAGATGAATTTCGGCCACGCGTGTTGTAGCTCCATCGCGCATGAGTTCGTCTGGGACAAGGAGTTAGCATTAGCATTCGATAATGAACCGGGACATTGCAACTCTCTGTAAATAAAGTTCATACATACCTTCGAGCGACCAAGATGCACCAAACTCCTTAAGGATACTATCGGCCTCTCGGATGCTACAACCAAAAGCCGGATAAGCGTGGATGAGTTCTCGTCCCATCGCATGCCATTGCGCACCTTGGCCGTTGAAGACGAATGCAAGACGTGGCCGCTTGGAAGTGCTCGAAGGTCGGAGTATTGGATCTCGTAGACGCTCCACCAGTTCGTCGATAGTTCGAGCGCGGACAGCCGCGACCCAAGGATGCATTGATCGCCGGTGAGCTAGAGTATAGGCAAGGTCACTGGTGGAAGGCATCGTCGTTGCCACATGGTCAGCGAAGCGACCCATCATGGTTTGACAGGCGACTGAGTCTTTGGCGCTCAGGATGAAAACATGCGATCGACCGCCATTGGCATGTCCATTGCTATTGTGAAATTCATTGCGGATTCCATTGCTGGGAGCTCCGTTGATGTGGAGTTCAGCGGCTTCCAGGATCGTGTGGCCGTTAGTTCCTCCGTATCCAAAATTGTTGACCGAAGCACGCAGCAACTTGCCCTGGGGCCACGGCACTGGCGTTGTCGGCACCTTCAAGTGGCAAGCCTGTACATCGATCTCCGGATTTGTCTTTTCATAATTGAGATTTGGCGGGATAAGTCCGTTCTTGAGAGCGAATGTCGTTTTGATGAGAGCGGCAAGGCCACTGACGGGCTCGGTATGTCCAAGATTCGTCTTCACGGACCCGACAAAAACAGGATCGTGTGCTTCGCGGGACTTGCCAAACGTCCTGGCCAGTGCTTCGGCCTCGACAGGGTCACCCGCTGCCGTGCCGGTCATGTGAGCTTCCACGTAGCCGGTGTCGGCGAGATCAAACCCTGCACGAGCGTAGCATTCCCGAATCAGCTTAACTTGGGCGTCTGCAGAAGGCGAGGTAATCGTAGTGGTCTTTCCGTCCTGGTTGAGCCCAGTATCTCTGATGACTGCGTGGACTCGGTTACCGACCTTGAGTGCAGCGTCGAGAGGCTGGAGGATGAGTGCTGCGACCCCCTCGCCACGACCGTAGCCGTGGGCACGCTCGTCCCATGCAAAGCATTTTCCTTCTGCGCCGATGGCACTTTGATGGGTATGTCCGTTAGCATCTTTGTCTGTAGCTTCCACAGGGCGAGACGCCGAAGAAAAGAGGATGCTCACCCGATGGTAGATGCCGAGATAAAGGCATCCTGGGTGAGGAGGGTGCTGGCGGCGCCGACAACCGAGATGTCGCTCTCTCCCGAGCGGATGCTTTGACACCCTTGGTGGACCGCAACCATACCGGCACTGCAGCCGGTATCTATAGACATGCTCGGGCCTTGCAGGTCAAAAAAGTGAGATATACGGTTAGCAATCATGGCAGTGCCAGTGCCTGCAAGAAAGGCATGGGGAAGAACCTCCGCATCTTTGGTCTGGATCTCGTGGTAATCTTTGTTGAAGGTACCCGCGTACACAGAAGTATTGGAGCCAGCAAGAGTTTCGATGGGGATACCGGCTATACTTAAGGTCAGTCAGTGCTCTCAAGAATGGGAAGCAGGGGGCTCACCGTCTTCAGTAGCCTCGTAGACAGACTCAAGCAGCAGTCTAGCCTGGGGATCAAGTCCCTGGGGAGAGCAGTCAGATTTACGAAGATAAGGGTCGTAGAGCAGGCCTCCTCCCGGACTCCCAGACTTACGCTGGCAACATCCGCAGCCAGATTAAAGAAGGCAGCATCGAACAATGCGATATCCTCGCCCATGAAATAGCCGCCTTCGACATGGCTCTAAAATCACGGTCAGTTGATTACACTTGGGTGATTCGATGATGTCCTGCCAACTTACTCTGCCGGCTCTGGAGCTGTTTTTGTGATACAATGACTTGACATCGAAGCGTGACTCTGGAACAGGCTGCCAGCCATCCTTGCCAGATGCGCACAGCTCCCAAAGTTGAGATGGTGAGGTCACGTTCCCAGGGAAACGACATGCCATACCAACGATCGCAATAGGGGTGGCAGCCGTCGGGGTCGGGCTGCCAGCCTTGCCTTGTCCGCCGTCTCCATGGACGCCATTGGTGCCGCTGCTGATTGGTGACATTTTTTGGAAAGTGTGTCTCGGTTAAATTGAGATGCACAGATTCTCGGATAATCCAGGAATCGGCGATGCCGTTGTACTCCTGGAGTGGTGGATTATAAGTTCTAAAGGCATGGCGTATCCCCGACGTTTCCAAGGTTTCCTGAATCGGCATCGCCGAACATCCAAAACTTTTCCATCGAGCGCCGCCGACTCGGATGTTTCCTGATACGGAGTGCAGCCTGCGAACATAGCCTCCTGTGATGACTCCACAGTAACTGGGGGTGGGGCGCTCATGGGACGGATAGAACTTTGGGATGGTGTACTGTGGTATCAAGGGTAACATTCGTCGGTGGGGTGGACGCACGTGACTATCGGTATGCGGTTCCGGGCACCACAGAGGCCCAAGTCTGCCTGAGAGTATAGGTGGTATTTAGTTAAAGCTTTAGGGATCGCGTTAGTGAAGTTTGGCTAAATAGCCCCCGGAGCAACATTAGACCGAATCACGTGCTGATTACTCCGCCGACGAAAATTACCCTTAGTACCACAGTAGTTGGACAGACTTCACATGTGGGTGATGGCAAACATCACCTGATCCAGTGGACAAATGGTCTGATTTTCTTGCTGTCAGGAGTCAACTCCCAGAAGAGGCGGAGGCGCTTTCCCTCTAAGGGGGCGTACCCGCCTCCTTGGGAGGCCTCTCAACAACTCTCTAATCTCGCTTAAGGCTCTGCAAAGCTCTGCAGAAAATGATTGGTTCTGTAGATGCGGTGAGAGGTCGTCGAGACTTTTTGCTTGGTGTTTTGTATACGAAAATCTCGCAGAGTATCTTTCCAAGCATTGAGAGGACCTCGTCGACTACGTCGTCGATAGTCCCCTCCTGTCAAACTTGTGGTACAACTTGAGTTGAAGGAGTGCTCTGTTCTCTATCAAGTTGAGGTCCTGCCTCGCATGTTGATATAGACAAAGATTGTCGCCATCTTTCGGTGTCTCCGTGTTCAACTCGTAGACGAAACCCTTGTCTAGTTGAACATTCATTGCCACGCTGAAAACGTTGCCACATATTGTCTCACAGTTCAACACCTCCCTACCTTCAATAAATAGTGCCTTCGACTTCGTCGCTTCGATCTCGGCTACACAAGCATTAGCTCGACTCAGGACTCTTGTAGTGTATACCATGAATTGCCTATTTAAGAAGGTATAGAGGCGTCAGGAGGCGTTGGGAGGGAGGAGCCTCCCCTCTCGAGGGTTGGAGAGGCGGAGGCGCAAGATGACATCGCTGCTTGCTGCCTATACCTCAACAGTCTCAGCCTATGGTGACCTGCCATTCCCAGCGACTTCTACCGCAAAAGATTTACGCATTGCCCAGACTCTGCAAGTTGACCAGTTCAAAGTACGCGCTCCCCTTCTGCATTAGGTCAGAGTGTGTGCCGCACTCGATGATTCGGCCCTGGTTGAAGACATAGATCATGTCTGCCTTCTCCACCGTACTCAGACGATGTGCCACGGCGATCGTTGTACGGCCTATCGCGGCGACATCCAAAGCAGCTTGCACGACCTTTTCAGACTCTGAGTCGAGAGCTGAGGTGGCCTCATCTAGCAAGAGGATCTTGGGGTTGCGGAGCAGTGCCCTCGCAATCGCGACACGCTGTTTCTGACCACCTGACAACATGCTGCCCTTACTGCCAACAAGTGTATTGAGTCCTTCCGGCAGACTGATGATCAAGTCGTAGATATTTGCATCTTTGCAGACTTGCACTATTTCCTCTTCTGGAACGTCGACTCGGTCTGTACCTAGCAGAATGTTCTCGCGGATGGTGCCGCTATAGAGAGTTGGTTCTTGACTAACAAGCGCTAGATGGGAGCGGTATTCGTTGATGTTGAATGATGAGATTTCCTTACCGTCAACATAGATACCGCCGATGAGTGGATCGTAGAATCTTTCCAATAGGGAAATCGTGGTCGACTTGCCACATCCACTGGCTCCAACCAAAGCGACGTGCTGTCCAGGCTTGATTTGCAAATTGAGATCTCGCAGAACGGGCTGATTAGGTCTCGTTGGGTACCTAAAGTGCACGTTCCTGAACTCAATACGGCCTTCTATGCTCTGGACCTGCTCGCCATCTTGGCTCCAGCTATCGATGTCCGGCTTCCTGTCGAAGAGAGTTTTGAGACTAACAGCAGCGTGTCTGGCCTTAGCCATGTCGGGTGCATAGCTAAAAACAGTTCCTGCAGATTGCGCCCCGAAAATAATCGCGCTGAAGCACAGGAAAAATTGGAACCTAAAACAAGTGTCAGAATTTACTGCATGCTGCTTTCAAGAGATCTGTGACTACTCACATTGTATATTCATGTCTGCCGAACAAGGTACCTCCATACCAGAAGCCGAGTGCCATGCAAAGAAACTGGAACGATTGAGATGCTGCATAAAGCACGGATGACTTGAGAATTGACATGGTAAACTTGCGGCCTTGTCCCAGGAGCTGTTCGTGGTAATGATTCCAAACGTCGTCCTCGCGGGTTAAGAAAGCCACGGTTCGGATGGCGGAGGTGGCCTCACAAGCGTAGCTTGCAGACTCTTCGTAGGCTTTCTTCTTCTCCTTCTCGAATCGGGAAAGTATAGCCAGACGGAAGTACCCGCAAGCGAGAAGGATTGGAATGGTGGAGATGCACACCAGACTAAGTTTCCATCCCACGGCCAGACCAATGGTGGAGGCGGCAACTAAAGTGGTGACAAGCAAGAGAATCGTCATGAGAGTAGCTCCAGACAGTCCAGCCAGGTTGGTGGTCTCGGTAGATAAGAACGAAGTGAGGGCGCCCGACGAGTTCTTATCGAAAAAAGCGATATCTTGCCGTAGAATATATCGGAATGCTTGGTCGCGGACCCGGTGAATAAGCCGCTCTGCGCAGTATGAAAACGCAATACCCTGGGTGATAAGAGCGAAGAACTGTGCAAAGGCCAGCATCAAATACATCAGAGACCAAAAGTTGGCTTGCCGTCGTATCTCAGCGTGCTCTGAAAGAGGAAGCGAAAGAGCCGCAATGGACTTGGCTAAGAAAACAGCCTGCGTTGGATTCCCTCCTCCGATAATGAAAGAAAGCGAAAGTCCAAAGACCATCAACTTCCATTCTTGCTTGTTGAAGCCGGCGACAAACCGTATCAGCGTCCATAAGGTATAATTGTCGTCCCTGTCCTCTTGTTGCTTCTTCGGAAGTGCCATCCTCGATGTAGTCCAGTCTGCCTGTGTCTGGCCCAGCTGAAGATCATTAACGCCCTCTCCATGAGCCTCCTGGCCCGAGTAGCTGTCCTCCTTACTAAATTTGGATTGCACCATCTTGCCATCATTTTCAGACAGTATGAGATCTTCATCTTGGTCTCCAGATTCTTGCTCGGCGGCGATTCGCTGGGCCTTGATCAAGGTGCAGTAAGCTCCTTGCTTCTCGAGAAGTTCGCCGTGGGTACCCTGCTCGACAATACGTCCTTGAGACATAACCACAATGTTGTCGGCATGCTTGATAGTGGACAGTCGGTGAGCAATAATCACAGTGGTTCGTCCTTGGGCAGCTTTGTCGAGCGCGGCTTGGACAACACCCTCACTCTTCGTGTCGAGTGCGGATGTTGCTTCATCAAGCAGCAAGATCTTTGGATCGCTAACTATGGCTCTTGCAATGGCAATGCGTTGCTTCTGACCGCCTGAGAGAAGGAACCCTCGTTCTCCAATGTTGGTTTCGTAGCCTTCAGGAAGGGTAGTGATGAATTCGTGGGCCTGAAAGACAACAAGGTTAGAACATCAACTTCGTGTCTGAGCATGGCGTTGTGCCATTCGCTTTACTTACGTCCGCCATTCGAGCAGCACGTTCCACCAGCTCGCGAATTGCTTCTTCAGACTTCTGCTCGTGGGTCGTCCCGATGAGACCGTGCTTGATGTTGCCATATATGGTAGTAGCGAACAAGACGGGCTCCTGGCTCACCAGAGATATTTGTTGTCGCAGCCAGCGTAGATTCAAACCCTTGATGTCATGACCGTCGATGTACACGCATCCACCGACCGGGTCGTAGAAACGTTCAATCAGTCCGACAATAGTGCTTTTCCCAGAACCTGAAGCACCAACAAGAGCGGTGGACTTGCCGGCGGGTATCAGCAGGTTCACGTCATCCATCACAACAACCTCGGGCCGGGAAGGATATATGTGTCTGATGTTCCTGAGCTCCACGTTGCCTTGCACCGAATCCAGCTTCTCGCCCTCGGTCGATACAGGATCGAGAGGAGACACCCGATCAATCATTGCGTAGATCTTATTTGCGGCAGAGACAGCTGAGGTGAGGGCTTGAATATTAGGTGCAACATTCCCTAGAGCAAAAGCCCCGATCATGATGGCCATTTGAATGGTAAGGATCTGCGATAAGTTGACGGATCCATCCACTAGGAAGCGGGAGCCCATCCAGAAAGCAAGTGCATAGTTGAGGTAGTTGTACCTAGCAGACAAGGTCAGAACAACATGGCGTTTGAAGTTATCGAACCGAGCGGGTCTCGGATGGCAGGGGCTTTGTGCCATTCGCAGTACTTACAGAAACAGAAAACCGATCATGAGACTGGTGGTGGCCTTGAGTTTGAATCCTGACTTCTCTGCCGCGATGAGATATGTGTCGTATTGTCGAGCCAGCTTGTCCTGAGTGTGGAATGCAGTCGCATTTCGGATGGAGCTAATGACCTCTTCTGCAACCGTTCCGCCTTCGGCAAAATGGCCAATGTACTTTTTGCTGAGCTTGCCGACAAGTGAGCCCACAGCGCCCAGCGTGACAACGATAGCTACCACGGTTGAAGTCAGAATCAGCGTGAGCTTCCAGTACCTGATGAAACCAATGACGAACGCTGCCACAAAGGTGGAAATGGCCGTCAAGGTCAATCCAGCTTTTTCTGAGAGACCTTCCTGGACAAGATTGGTATCTGCTGTAATGCGTGTAGTAATCTCACCGGCACCGAGTCCGTCGAAGAAAGCGATGTTCTGCCTGAGAATAGCGGCCAAGAACTGCTCTCTTATCTTTGATGAGATGTGTTCACCTGTGTACAGGAAGCCCACGGTGGCCAGATATACCATCACAAACTCGCCAATGGCGAGATAGACAAAGTACAGAGAGTACTTGCCAAGCTCGTGGGTGAATTGGCTTGCGGATATTGTGCCTAGGGAGAAGCTCTGGAAGGTACCTGCAAGTTGTCCAAACAGTACGGTCATAAGCGGCAGGAGTGCACCACCTATGATCGCTCCTAGCCCGGCCATGACCAGGATAATCTTGTCGTTCCTTGTCGCATAACGGAACAAGGTCATGTAGTTGACCTTGACGACTGGCAGATCCAGCTGCCTCTTGAGTATTGCCTTCTCGTGCTCGGGCAGATGCTTGAACGGATCGTCATCATTCTGCTTCTTCTCTTGCTGGTCTGCCTCTGATTGCCCGTGCGGTTCCGTCTGTCTGAATGGTGCAGACTCTTGCTCCACGTGCACTTTCTCCGTTCTCAAATCGGTTTCTTGGTTTTGAGGCTCGACGTCTCCCCCATCTGGCTTTTGTGAAATGTCTAGGTTCGCCATGGTGTGAAGATCCGGCGATCGCTCCAGCGCTCGTGGGGAGCGGTCCTCTATGCCGCCGGTGCTGCGTATTTTAGCCCAATGTGTCGAACAATGAGCAGTAACCCTTTACTAGGAAAAGGGCTATCACTCCTGTGCAGGATATAGGGGGAAAAACAGGAGTAGAAAAGGGGTCAACCAAGCATGTATTCGGTAGGACCAGTTGCCAAACAGACAGAGCATTCAATACATCTCATTTGCACCTCAAATTTGACAGAATGTAAGCACAAGTGCGAGGACGGGTTGAGAATGTAAGTTTAGCGCGCCGTTGCGTTTGCCAAATTCTGGTGTTCGGGGTAGGGGCTTAAGTAGCAGAGCATGCGTAGTGTGATGGGTTGAAGTGGACGTGGTCGCGTATTTAGGCCGCTGCCAAGTAGTCACGTGATAGAGAAAGCAAATGGTGTAAACGCGAGGGGGCACGTAGAGAGGACAAGAAGAAAAAGAAGGGGGAGCGTGACATCAATCATTCTACTTTCGACTATCTCGACGTTCTTACTTATTATGCTTTTGAAGAGATCCTTGCGCACACGCTCCCACTTCGACCTATTGTGTGGTGTGTTGGTTGTTGGTTGAGTCGAGACAGATACTGGTTCGGAGCCCCCATAACACCCCTCCAAAGTAGTTGCCTAATCCCGTTTGTTTACGCGTTGGATCCCGGGCGACAAACGCGTTTCAGATTAGAAGCCGGCCTGTTGTTACACCCGAATGATAGGCTAATGCATACAGACCTGATCAGCACGAGCGGGGGATAGGACCAATCACTGACCGTGATTATCTAAAACTCTATTAGTAAGAGCTAGCATTGGCCACTACCACCCGCGGATAGGCCCGAAGAGTGAAAATGAACAACAGCCAAGGGTCCACTTTCGGGCCGAGCAGCGCTTCTGCATCTAGCGTTAAACTCGGAACTTACCAAAACGGGATACGCATTAATTTTGATTTTACAACTACTGGCTCCACCTCGCATGTTTCTTATCGGAATCAGCGAATTAGGAGCTGTTAGATAAGGCCATGTTCCTTCACATGCTACGTGGGTTGATACTCAAATTCTGCAGATCGAATCTGTTAACAATAGGTGGCCTATCGTTCACGACAGACCAGGGTTATTTTGCAACATTTGCTCACCAGACTGTATCACCATTGGCAGACAGGGTCAACGTTGGCAATCCCCATTGGGTTTAGCCTAGTCACGTGCACCGCAGCCTTTGGTGGCTGTGAAAAAGTGTGTTAAAGACTAGCCTAATCTATGAACAATTGTGGCCGTTTTATAGGCGCCGTCCTTGGCCTCTTGGCCAGAATCACAGGCTATCTGTACAACTTGAGATGTATTGAATGCTCTGGGATATGAAAGAGTGCTCGGTTCTCTATCTACTTGCCGAGTGGTTAAGGATTTCTTCACAGACATGCGAACACCTCATTGCCACGCAGAGCAACCACCATCAATATCGTCGTCCATGGTAACCTCTCACCAGCGTTTCAACGGTGGAGCCTATAGTCCCCTGTTCGACACTATCAATCCTCTCTCGGTCCGACAGTCAATGCCACCCTCTGAGCAAATTCGATCAGAGCACTCTTTCAATAAGAGAAGAAGTTTGACAGAATCTCACTGAATCATGCGGGTTATCGTAGTCGGAGGCAGTGTTTCGACGTTACGCAACATTGCGCAACGTTATATATGGTAATATCGTTATCGCCATCTTCATTAGAATGGGGCCTAGACTGCACCACAATATCACTCATCCAACAATTGCGCAAGACTTTGTATATCTCGACTGATTCGGTTGATGGTGCATTCCGAGCATGTGTCAGCAGCATCTGGACAAGGGATGTTGGGCCAGGATCCTCGCAATGTAGTTAGTGTCTGACGTTTACGCAGGTGCCTGTCGTCCGTAGCGCCCGGTTGGATTTGGGAAGAGGAAATACTGCTTCGAAGAGAGAAAGCGTCCAGTCACCAGGATACAGTGGCGTCTGAAGACGAGCGAGCTCATCCTTCGCCTTTGTACCCAATTCTTGAGCTGTTACCCGCCACATCTTTCGCCAAACGTTCAAGCTCCTAAGCCTTTTGACTTCAATATCTGATGTAAGATCGTCTCTTTGGATCCAAATTTGAGCATGAAAAGACCGTAACAACTTTAAAGCGGACTGAGCCTGACGTAACATTGCCGTGGCATTCGAAAAAGTCGCTGTTGAGACTCCATACTGTCGAGGCCCTTAGGGAGAGGCTCGAAGTCGAAGTTTAAGACCAGGAGCACAAGATTTATGCGGAATTCCATCAACGCGAGATTTCTGCCTATTTACACACACCATTGTCAGCTAAGGGTCTCTGATCCATCTACCTCAGTGGCCAAGCAAAGTAATAACTGAGAACATTACAAGGGGTTAGACATACCATAGCACATCCGAGGTCCAGCAGAGAATGCCAAACGTGGGAATTGGCGAGGATTAAAGGACCCGTTTTCTGCAAGCCACCGCTCTGGCTGAAAATCATCCATACCGTTCGGGCCCCAGTACAACTCGAAGCTGTCCTTGGAGCTGCGTGACGTCTGGGATCTCACATTCTCAGGGATGTCGAACGGCTGCGTGCCAATATAAGGGTTGAGAAATACGGTAGCGCCCTTCGGGATTTGGTATCCGAGCACCTGGGTGTCAGTTGTAGTTTTTCTAACAAAACGAGGAGACGTGTTTGCCACCCGAATGGATTCCTCCATATATGCGTCCAGGTACGGGATTGAAGTGCTCGAGATGGCTTTCAAAGAAGGCTGCTCTCCTTTTGATCTTCCCGGGAAGGCATCGGCCAGTGCTTTTCGCAGCTTCTGTTGCTTTTCTGGGCTGGCGATGAGGAACTTTACAGACCAGGAGAGCAGAACAGCCTTCGTCTCGTGCCCCTGTGAATTGTCAGACGTCAGCTCTTTGCCCCACAATTGGTCTTCTGACGAAGTTGGTCTTTTACTTACGGCAACGAGAAGCATGAACAGCTCATCATGAATTTCGTCTCGGACCGATGAGGAAAAATTGACGTTGTTGGGCTTCCCTTGACGTATTTGAGCCAGAAGATGGCGCCGTACTCCGGTGACCACGGAAGAAGTCTCCTCAAGCTCAACGAGTTGGTCTTCCGAGAGTTCTGCAAGCTTGGCGCGGGTGCTTTCAATATGCCCGTTGATAGTGTTAATTTTCCAAGCCAATCTCTCCTTGTAGACGGGCTGCTGTCTGAGATACCAAAGTTTCCATGCTGGAAAGACTGACCTCAATGACTTCGCTATGGTGCTTATGAAGAACGACACTGTATCGCACATGTAAGGCTTGCGAATGGCTGGTAATTCGGCCGCCGAGTCCAGTGACGGAGGTTGGACCGTTTTGGGGGTTGCCTTAAGGACATCATTGCGTGCATTATTGATCGCGTTCTCAGGGGTACCGAATACCACTTCCCAAATCAATTCGAACGCTGCCACGTCGAAGCCGTCAAAGCAGTGAAACGGCCGACCACCAGCCATTTCAGCTTGGGCTTTTAACAGATCAATCAATCCCAGGGCGCATCGGTATATCTTGGGTTCAGCGACGCGTCGTAGAAAAGGCGTGCCAGTCACGCCCTCCCAGAAGCGTCTCTGAGCTTTGAATGCAGGCGTGGTAAGTTTGACTAAACTGCAGTGCGGAAGAAGATTGCGATAGGCATCTTGTGTCCTAGCAGCTCGGTCGAATACGTTCGTGCGATTGCTGAGGATGTCTTTGACCTCGCGGACGTCGTCAATGATGATTGTGGGTTTTGCAAAGGGTGCAAGAAAGAGCTGAGCAATAGGTGCGTTGAGATTCCTGTTCTGTTCGAAGACCCATTTGTTTGGGTCCTGGTTTATTGCTGCAAGCAGCCCCGGCGCGTCTCCCCATAATTTTCTTGAGGACGCAGAATTGTATGGGATTCCTGGATACGGCCTTGGGTATGCCCGCTTGAGAACATAGAGTACAAAAGCCAACAGGCCGATCCCAATCACAAAGGGACCGTCAAACAATGCGTTCATCTTTTCTGGTAGTATCGCACGAGGTAGATAGCTGAGACAAACGCGAAAGATCCTAGATCTAGTTGACTTTGAATCACTACATCACTAGAGCTACAATCTGGAAGGGTCGGGATGTGGATGGCGGAAGTTTCCCGAAGGGGATCGGACTCCAAAGGGTCAATTCCGACGGCGATGGGCTTCGCCACTTGAATTGCATCAAAGGGGAAATGGTCAATATTTACCGTTTTCGTTGAAAAGCATTGCTGGAATGATGTAGTGCTGTCAGACCTTGCTGCATCAGTAGCCATCCACCGTCGAGATGAACAAAGTCCACCTCAGCAAATTTGAGCCTCAGTTCGACGAAGCGCGGAGTATTGTCGTAATTCTGCTGGGATTATTCTTGTTGTATTGGATCATCAAATTCATCTACCGCCTCTACTTCCACCCTCTGGCGAAATTCCCAGGCCCCAAACTTGCAGGAGCGACATATCTGTACGAATTCTACTACGATCTATACCCTCACAAACTTCGCTATCTTTGGCAAATCGAAAAACTGCACCAACAATATGGGCCTATCGTGCGCATCAATCCAGCCCACCTGCACATCAACGACCCGGACTTCCTGGACGATATTTACGCCAGTGGCAAACACAAACGCAATAGGGATGCCTGGTTCTACCGCTCAGAGCGCAACGGGCCGCTCGGGTGGTCCTTATTCCAAACAGTCGAGCATGATGTCCATCGTATGCGAAGGGCGGCGCTGAGTCCCTTCTTTAGTAAGCGCAACATTCAGGCCCTGGAGGGTCTAATCATCAGCAAGGTCGACGAGCTCGCTGAGCGCTTCGCCATGACCCACCGAGATGGGGAGATTATACCACTGCTTCACGCAACTGGAGCTTTGACTATGGACATCATTTCCGTGTATGCGTATGGAAAGGATGTCCGGAAGCTGCAGCGGGCAGACTGGGCCGGCGAGGAGCTCGAAGCGTACAGCAAGTTGAGCCAATTAGGCCCTTTTGGTCGGCACTTCGCATGGATATCCAAGATGGTTCTGCTGATGCTGCCAATGCACATTGTGGAGAGAATCAGCCCGGCTGCTGCACTGATCCCCAAAAATCGGGAGTTCTTTCGAGAGATGATTCAGGACGCACTTTTGCCCAGAGGGGAAGGCTCGTCAGAGAAAGCTTCGCAGCGGACAATCTTTCAAGATATTGTCCAGAGCAATCTTCCTCCGATTGAGAAGGCTCCCGCTCGTCTCTCCGCGGAGGCGAATTTGCTTCAGATCGCGGGTACCGAAACGACTGCCAGGACGCTGGCAGTGCTCATGTTCCATCTGATTGATAGCCCAGCGGTCTTGGATCGCCTGCGCGTGGAATTGAAACCACATATGCCTGAACCGGGCTCGACCATGCGTCTGGCTAAGCTCGAAGCCATACCGTATTTCGTAAGTCTGCGTGCCTGACCCGCTACCCCCTCCGATCGCTTTCAAGGTTGAACACTCCTTACTGACGCTAGCAACACAGTCGGCGGTTATAACTGAGGGCATCCGCCTATCTCACGTCGTGTCGAGCCGTATGCCTAGATATGCTCCTAATGAGCAAATCAGGTATGGTGAATGGGTGATCCCCGCAGGCGTGAGTTCACAGTTCCAATTGCACATCAGTCCAGCTAACTCGTGCAATTTCATGCAGACACCAGTTATGCAATCGCACTATTTGCACCATACGAACCCTAAAATCTTCCCAGATCCCTATAAATTTAACCCGCAACGCTGGCTCGACGATCTCGAACTAAAGCCCAGATATTTCATGGGCTTCGGTCGAGGCTCTAGGATCTGCCTGGGGATAAAGTGAGCATGCATCTTCCTAACATCCCCGGCGTCCCAGACTAACAGGCGGTCACAACTCAGTCTAGTGTATGCAGAGCTGTTTCTCGCAGTGGCTCGCATCATGACCCGTTTCGATATGGTGTTGTTTGAGACTGACAGGTCAAGGGATGTGGATGTGGTACGGGACTGCATAATCGGACTTCCAAGTCCTGAAAGTAAGGGTATTCGCGTGAAAATAACAAAGGACAGACTGGCTCCAGGCCAGAAGTGTGATGAATTTTGTCGGCTAAAGCAACCCCAATTTTCGCCGTCTTCTACTTAGGCGCTTTAGTTAGGCTGTGCAACAGGTTGGGTTAGCCCGACCCTAAAACCCGACCCATCCGGTTTCGGGTAGAGTTGGGTATCTAAAATCAAAGCCCTATCCTAAATAATCGGGCAGTCTACCTGTGGTGACGCGTTGCCGCCGTCGTCTTGCCCGCCTTCATTGTGCGCACCGTCGTCAGCCGTGCCATGGCCCGCAGTAGTCATTCCAGCCGTCGTTGTGGCGGTCGTCGTTGTGGCAAGGGTCGTGTTTGAACAAGGGAGTTATAATACATGGACTCCGCCACTGAAACACTGGTAAATGGTTTCCATAGACAACGGTATTTCTAATGGTTGCTCTGCACGACGACGAGATATTCTCTCGTCTATAAAGGAGACGTTAGGAACACTACAAGTAGATAGAGAACCGAGCATTCAAGACATCTCAAGTTACACCCAATTTGACAGCAGCCTTACGGCATGGTGATGACTCCCAGGTGTTGATGTTGGACTCTGAGGCGTTGTATATGGGTCCTCTATGACTTGTGATAGTGGTTTGGGCTCGATGGCGGTCTTGTGTTGAACGAGGCTTGTTTGCGCTATGATGACGGACCTTTTGCGAATCAGGTGGGAAGTCGTTCATGCGACCGTAATTTTCTTATAGGCAGGGTCACGAGGGTTCCACAGAAGTAGCCTCAGCATACAACTCAAGGAGAACTCACAAAAGTGAGCCATGTGCACATTTCTGCTGCTTCAAAGCCAAAGTACCCATGGCTTTGTCTGTCACGGGCAGAAGACATCACAAGGCAGCCCCTTTCTCGTTCCAACACTGCCGAATATCAAAACCCTCAATGCCGTACCTAACCGCATTGGCACCCTCTATGCACCATCTTAATCTCAATGCCAACCCGTCAAACGCCTCTACCTTTTTCAACTCCTCATCGCTACACCACTCCACCCCTAGCGGCGCCATCTCTAGTAACCTAGATCCTGCTAGCAAACCCGCCCTCGCTACAATGCTGTTCAGTAATTTGCTCAATAGACCCTGGGGCTTGAACGTGAATGTGACGAACAGCGCGCACACGGGCATAATTGCCGATAGAGTGACGAGAATGTAGGATGCAGTGGCACTCTGATACAGGCGGCGACCATTGGGATCTCTGATGATGCCAGGGCCGGGCTGCGGAGCGGCTTGCTGTAGAGCATCCACGGGCAAACAACGGCCTTGCTGCGTATGCAGACACTGAGCCATGATCATTCGATATAGGTGTCCGACTGCATCAATGAGTTTTCTGGTGTTTGCCGGACCCAGGAGACTGCGTGGCTCTGGAAGAGGGCTTGGAAGAAACTGTCGGAGGCAGAGAGTGGGGATGGTTTCGTCAGGTTGACGGGGATGAGGACTTGGTCGAATGTGCCTCCCGCTATGCTGAAGGGAGTCATGGCCCAGAAGGAGTCGTTGTTGAAGTATTTGGCCGCGGATTCGATGGCTGTGGCAGGGGCCGCTAGTTCAAAGGATGGAAGGTTGAAGACCGCGTTGGCTCGCACAGTCTCAATGTATGGCATGCAGGTTAGGATGGTGATGTTCTTGGGATTGCCATTCGCGTCGACTTCTGCGAAGAGACTCATAGTCGTTGGCCAGGGAGCATCGCCAAAAAAGGCCGGGGTCCAGTAACCGACTATGCCAGGCTTGTTATTGTAGGCCCATTGTGTAGTTAGCGCGCCGTTAGCATAGTTCCATCGAGGACTTCCTTGTTGGAAGTTATCACCTTCGGTTGCCGCTTCAGGGAAGGTCATGTTGACTTCAAGGAAAGTCGGAGCCGACGATTGAAAACTTGAGACAATGGGAGCAGGTGCGGCGCTCGTGTATGGACGTGTTGTACAGTTCATGACTACGCGAAGCGCTGGAACCTCGATGGCGAGCTGCGACGGCACTGAGGCGGCATTGTGAGTCCTGGTAATGTTCCCTGTGACTCCCGCTTCAAAGCCGACCTCAGCAAGCGCAAGCTCGGAATAGGTCCATTGTGGAAAGCCGGCATTGGAGTACATAATGCGTGTTATCATTGGGGGGTCGCTATTGTTGAATGACCCACCGTACGGGGCGTGCGTGTCGGAAGTGTTAAACCAGGCCGTTGTTTGAGCTATGATTCCGGTCTGTTGTGAAATAGCTGCACCGGGGCTTTTCAGAGAGCAAGATGTCAGCATTAGACAACTCAGAGCGGTGGTCGAAGCTTTGCTGAATGGAAGATGACTACTAACGTACCTGAACAAGCCGCTAGCAATAATTGTCAAGAAAGGTGCGCAGATCGCCGCAAATGCCGAAGATGTCATGGCCATATGCCTGTGGATGATTCCATACCAAAGTTTCTGCGGAGTGAGGAGCTGATTGTAATCCTTGACATCCAACTCTCTCTCGCGGTCGAGGCAACGATCACTGAGCACGTAGAATGGTTGCATGGTGGAAAGAGCGTTATCGAGCGTCCCGAAAAGAATTTTATACCAAGAAACACCGCTGCCGGAAACAAAGTCCATCCATAATGGACCAGTGAGTTGTCTGCTGGCAAGTCGGCTATGCCTTGAGAGCGTTCAGATTTTAGGAGGAACCCAAGCATTATCGCAATTAGTAAAACCGGCACCACATGGATTGAGATACTGCCAAGCGGTGTCATTGCAAAAGGTCTCCATGATGTAAAACCCTCTGTCGATAGCTGCGGGATTTTGGTAGAGGCCTCTTTCGTGGACCCTGTTCCATTTGAGCGCGCGTCAATCTGAAACGGCTCGGACGCTTGATGGTTAATAATCGTGGTCCTGTAGCTTCCAGGGGCGAGTCTTTTCCTAAGTTCTTGCAACGAAATGTGCCCGGTCCCATGAAGACTTGATATTAACTCGGGGCTTCTCGCCACTATAGTAGCCAGCCCGAGAATCGAGCTTGGATCCCGCGAGATAATGCGACTCTGTGCCGTGATCTGCCACGATGAGAGACCTGGGATCTGTCGATTGGTGGCATTGTCTGGGATCACAACAGCCGTGAGGTTTTTGCTCATTCATAGCCACACTGCCTGTCGCGATGGAATGGCGAGGCGAACAGACGAGGTAGGTGATGCTAGCTACTTCGATCGAGCACCCAGGGCCACACCCGGCCTGTCCAAAGTCTGCACGTTTTGTATTTTCACGGCCATCAAAGGAAGGATCTTGCTGCACTTCCTGTCCGTCCAAGGCGCATATCAGAAATCGTTGCGCATCTTCGACTTGAGCAGCCGATCCGTTGATCTTGCAAGCTATTGGCTGCAGACTCGGCCACAGCAAAGACCTAGAAGGAGGCCAATAGGTTAGATAATCTCTTTATCTCACGTAGCACAGTCTGGTGTGCTCACCGCGGCGATAATGACTATTCCGTCATCGGGTTTAAACTTGAGGGTAAGTGGTGTGTGGACGTAGATCCGGAGGAAGCAGAAAAGCAGGGAGATGGTGAGGAAGACGGCACTCAACATGACGACGAGTTGGGCAGAATTGTGCGGTGTTTTGCTGCATACCGTGCTGGTAATATTCACAGCACCTCCCAGATCTCAGCATTCCGCAGTCACCGAATCGACATTTTGAATGCTTATTCAATATATCGATGGCATTACATTGAGCCCTACTGCAAGTAATGATGCCATTGTATGCGCCATCACTGCAGATGTATGCTTTGTCGTCAAGAGCGCAGGATGCAGCGGGCCCCGACGAAACGCAAGCTTCCTGATGTGGCGCCGTCAGGATCAAGTTGAAGCTTTGTGTCTATTCTCAAAAGAAATGCATACCGCACAAGCAGGAAGCTGAGCTAAACCCAGGCCGGAGTCAGTTTGCGCTTGAACTTGAGCAAGAAGGGCGATGCAGGTCAAGTTGCAAAGGCTGAAGAATTTGGGAATGAGCATGGTAGATGTCCAGGTGTATCCCTGCCATGTATGAAAAGATTGTTATCTTTGGAACGTAGCCCTGACGACGGAAGTCGCATTACAAGCAAAGTTGATCCAGGGTCAATACGGCTACTTAAGTTTCTCAAGGAGATTCGAAAATTTAACCCCTAGCTGCCATTTGACTGTGTTTTCCTTGTGTCAGCAACAGAGTCAACCAGTTGACATATTATTACGCGCAGATTTGTAAAGTTTGGTACGACATTTGCACCAAACTCTGGTTGACGCCCGTCAACCTGGTGGGCCACGATGCGCTCTCCGAACGACGGTCAGGAGCTAGTTACCTGTACTCCACATCTCAAGTCGATCCCCCGCTCCGGGCATGGACTTTAGGCCGCTTCATGGGCTGGAGATCAACGATGCACGCCCTGACTCCAGAAGGCTTTACTGTATGAAAATGAGGGATTAAGTGAAATCTAGTGCCGTTCGATTCATCATGCGGGACTCAACGACTCTAACAAGTACATTTATTTTGACCAAACTACAACACCAATCTCAAACACTACGACTTGTAGATAGAATCATTGAGAAGGCGGACGCGATTTTCAATCTCTCTATCCTCTCCAATTCTTTCCATCATCAACTCGTATAGTTCTGCTTGTTGAGTCTCGAAGGATTCGGCAGCCTCGTATGAGTTCCGGCTTAGCCCAACCACTAGATGATCCTCATCATCGTCCTGGCATCCTACCACAACCCCGCCAAGGCCTTGGATATGTGGTCCATGGACTTTTGTAGCCTCCGCTTCAGGTCCTCGTGTTCCTTCTCGCTAGAACGACGGATATCGATGACTGTTAAGAAAACCATTAGAAACTACATGTAGTACCGGGGAGGAGACCAATTAGCGACATTCAAAGCATGGAGAATCAAATAGACGCATTTTGTCTGCTCGCAGAGGGAGATAGAACGCAGCTGGCGGCTTCAGAAGCTTGGGAAAGACATCTCCCAGAAGGACCTTCTCAGCATTGGCAAAACCAGAACCCTTCCCAAGATCATCGTGATGGGCACGAGATTTCCACCAGGCAAAAGCGTATGCCGCGTTGTCGGCCCCGACAACACGGGAATATACGGAGACAGCCAATGGCGCTTCCGTCGCTCCAGGTACAGTGGTATCACCTCACAAATGAGGTTTCTCTGTCTTTGTGCCATTGTCTTGTTGACAGATTGTCCTGGGATTTCGCCAATGAAGTGTACCTGACAATTCGATGTGAGGAGTTTCGAGGGCCCAGAACTATGTCACATACACGGTAGGGAAGGTTCTTAGGCAATAATAGCCACATCCCGGCTTTACAAAACCCCAGCCAGTTTTCCCCACATATAACCAAACCTTCATGTGGGGTTAGCAAAAGCCACTGTGACAGAGGGGTCCAAAGGAGCTGCCAGGAGACCAAATAGGCAAAATTGGTATCTTTTTAATATGATCTTGCCAGCAAATGTCTTAGTGGAGTTGCAATCAATACTGACTCCGAGTCGCGTCCAAGGAGCGTGTCCCTTGACGTAGACAGCTGGTTATCTGTTGGCCACCCTGATAGACGAACGTGTTCTTAAGCGATCATGCCACGCGAAAAGCGTCACCGAGAACGGATGCTCTAACTAGCTGTCGATTGCCTGCATGCAGGTGTCTAGCTTCAGTGTTCAGAAGGAGGGTCGTTCAATGGCCGTTGCACTCAGTCCGCAGTATTATGTGGTTCTTAGCAAACCGGATATTAAATATTGAATCTGTAAAGTCGTTGCCGGTAAATCCGCATTTGACTTGCGATGGTGCCTCATATTTCGATTATACTGTACTTCAATCTCGCAGTCAGTGCATTGACCGCAACGTGGATCCACTTCTGATACAAGGAGCTGATCCACTGATGGGTAAATTTTCGGCATGCGAAGAGGGGATCCTTAGCACACGAGGCTATATCAATGTTAGCATTCCATCTCACCTCCTCACAAACGATTTCAGCAACCGTTACTCCGTAACCAATAGCTCGTCGGGAAGCTTGGGGCTACGCGGTAGCTTTAGGCCTCTACGCTCTTCAGAGAATATGAAATGAGCCAAGTTGTGTCCGCAAAGCCGTGCTTGGACCATGTCTTCGCTGGAGTACCCTGCGACTACCAACACGGAGCTGGCAGTGGCGCCGATATTTATTTTGGATTCGGTAGAATCATCTCTCCCTGTCGCCGATCTAGGGATCCTTCTGGCCTAAAGGAAGACTGTCGGTGCTGAACCCCGTGATGCCAGCCCACATTGACTTGACACTTGGCCCAGAGACATATCCCCAGCCTTCCAGGTCCAAAGACAGCGCCCAGGGCTCCTCTCAGATATATATCGGCCAAAATATCCAATTTGTCGTTCCTGGTGATGCCGATCTGCGAAAGGCGCAAATGCGCCACGAATGCTGGTGGCTTTGGTTGGGGAACTTGTCTCTAAGTGTCTGTGCCGATACTTGCCTGGGGCTGGGGAAGACTCTTCCTCTTAGTCCTGGGACGAGGTGGCCGACATGCGAGGTTGTACAATGCGTAGCGTGCCTGGTATGGATCGTGCCTTAGGATGTCGTGACCAGAAAGCCTCCTCCTGCATTATTATCGATTTTCTGGCTGTATTACACTCGAGAAAAACGACGACGCGAACTATTCGCGGAGCTGTTGAGAATGCCTATGACCAGCTTGTAGGGCCAAATGTCACCTTCAGGCCCCTATGATGGCTCCAACCGCGTACTGTAGATGAAATTTCTATACAAACAAACCGGGGGCCATGAATCAGTAAAACGCCCTTCTCAATACTCCCTTTGCTAGTCATTGCGCGTCCACCTGCCAAATGTGGACTGATTCTAGAATGCCACTCTGCCTGTAGTGAGTATATAGAGGGGCAACATCAATCTCGTATTAAATTCCTCGATGAATCCAATCAAAGTCGTCAACTTATCTGTCTCCGTCTTGATCTTTGAGAACCGCGGAAAGTCCTCGCTTCTACCGGACCAGTACAGGAAGACCCGCCGTGAAATATATCCGTTCACAAATATTCATATAAATTTATAGGGCAAAGGATTCTCTTTGTTCCCTTTCCTTGGGTCGACTAATTGATTCTCAAGATTTCTATTATCAAATCAAAGAAGAATTCGCCTTCGCCAAATATAATGCCTCCTTGTGCCCCCACGGGCACCCGGGAAGTGCAAATCGACGGACTGGGATCCCTCAAAGGCTGGGAATATGGCACAGGATTGTCACAATATTGTGGAATTCCGTATGGGTGGCTTGCCAAACGATGGACGAGGTCGACGTTGGCGACATGCTGGCCTAACAACTACTACGACGGATCCAGATGCAGTGGCCCCAATCCGCCAGAGTATGACGCGGTTCGACCCAGCATTTTGACGCCAGTGCCAGATTTTCCACATTTCAAGATTGTCTGGTTCCGAACATTGTTACTCTGAGTCCGAAGTTGAAGGATCCCTTCCCGTTATGGTCTACATCCTTCGTCTATGGAGGCGCCAACGCATCCGTCTTTGATGCCGTCAACGCTATGTTCTACTCTATCGAGCGAGGAACGCCCGTTGTGATGGTCAATTTCAACTACCCCGTGGGCTATGACGGGTTTCTGGCTTCCAGTGAGATCAAAGAGGACCTCGAAAAGGACGGTTTATCTGGAGTAGGTAATTTCGGCTTAACGGATCGACAGACAGAACTGGCCTGGATACAGCGCTACATCGCCAATTCGGAGGCGACAAAGGCAATGTCACCATCTTTGGATTGTCTGCCGGTGGGATTTCATGCGCATACCAGATCGCGGCTGCAAATCCTGCCGTGTTTCATCGCGCCGTCATGTCTGGGACCCTGAACACCATCCCAATGTGGAGTTTGGACCAATATGAGAAACGGTATCAGGCACTCGTACGATACTTCAATATCCAAGGTCCTGGTAGCCCAGAGAAACTAAGAGCATTGCCCGACCACGTCGTTGCCGCTGCTACGATTCCCGTTGAGGGAGTCTTCGTCTGTAGCGCTAACCCTTGCGACGATGAAAGATTCCCGATGAAGCATCCAACTTTTACGGCCATCTCGACACCACCATCGTGGTTGAAGTCTTACATGATCGGCGACACTGCCGACGAGGCCATTACCTTTCGGATGCAGATTCAAGACCTGACATTCATGAAAGCGCTGGAAAAATGTCCAAATTCATGAAACCAGAGCACGCGGAGGCAATTCTGGGCCTTTACGATATGAAACCCAGCACACCCGCAACGGACGTGCATAAGCTCTATGAGAAATGGCAGGTGACGCACTCTTTGTTGCGCAAGATTGGATCCACGTGAAACGGTCTCATGTGCCGCAGACGTACTTATACCACTTTGACCAACGATCCCCTCTGGGCAATGTGCTCAAAGGCACGGCGTACCACGCGATCGACCTAATGTACATATTTCTTAATCTTTTCGAGGAGATGACGCACAGCAGATAGAGCTGGCTCATAAGGTCTGCGGTGACTATATCGACTTTGCTTATGGTAAGGATCCCGTCGAAAGGTTTTCTGTGGGGGGGAAAAGTAATGGTCTACGGTCCCGATGACAAATGGGTGGTCAAGATACGGGAGGAAGACGAGCCAGTCCGGTATTACTCTCGCATACAAGCTGTTGAAGACATGGGTCAATTGGACCTCCGGCTGGAAGCCTGTGACTATATCAATGTAGACCGCAGTGCTCTTGGTAAGGTCAATGAAAAAGGAGGCTAGGAGTAGTTGTTTTGTTACACTTTGTGCGAGCTTGAAAGGGGACAATCAACAGATTTTCCAGCAACACATGCCTGCGTCGATCTACCAATCTTACCTCATATGCTCTTCACGACTTTTTTTTCCTTTTATAGACATTCCCATAGGTCGCCTTCAATCTTGCGCTTAAGTCCTTTCCCGAAGTCAGCGTCTGCATCCCTTCGGCGTCAGCGACGCCACCTCCATACCCGATAACCTCCTTTTAGAATTCTGCTGTCTCTCGACGATCAGTGCTGACGGCTCTATCCTGCACTCATTGGGAAAGCCAGAGCATTCATTCAAATTCAAGTTGAACCCCCGGCCGACAGAGGTCAAGTTCCAGCGGATGATGGACGACCACCAGAATGGTTGGATATCAGTATCCCTGCTACTCCACCGCTGAACCATGTCGGCATGTTCACAGTCAACGACCTTCACCAAGACGCTGGGGAGTTTGAACGTACAGATGGGGATCTTTTCGATGATGTGAATACCGCGCCGACTTATGACTAAGCGCAGGTTTGATCGAAGTCCCTCACTCCTTGAATAATCAGTAACGCGTTGATCGAACCCTTTGACACCGATTCGGGATCTAAGGCCTTTGAAGAAATCTCCTTATATTTGATTGTGATTTAATACTGCAGCGCAAGTCCCTCTTTAGATGGACACTATGTCGTGGCCAGTACTTTTAACAAAGATGACCGCAGAACGCCGAAGGGTTATCGCTAATCATCAGCATCATTGGCATCCATCTCAGCGTGATTATCGTCATGGTCTCCGTTTAGCTTCAGTCGTGCTGCCGGACAACAAGAAGAAACCAACCACAGAGCGTAGCGATCATTGCTGCCACACAGCTCAAGACAAAAACCCACCATCCTGGAGACACCACTCTGGAGTTGGATATATGCCAATTCTGGAAATTGAAGACAGTTGTCGAGAAGATGGCACAGACGAAAGTTATCGGAAGGAAAAACAGTGTAAGATATGCCAGGGTCTTCATCGACTCGCCGTCTTTCTTCGTTGCTCTTGAGATTTGAATGGACACTTCCGCATCTTTCTGGACCAAGTAGTTGTATTGATGGCTGAACTGCGTGTTAATCATCTTTTCCAAGTATTCGAGGATGCGAGAATGAATCTCAGTGCGGTGGATCAAGCCACGAACTATGCTTTGCGGTATCGTTTGATGATAAGACTTCTCAAGGTACTCTGAAAGCCAAAGATATTGTCGGCAGATGTCCATCAGCTCAAAACAATTCTTCCCGATCCAGGTCACATCATTGTAGCAATCGAACAAAAGGGTGTTCTGCGTAGACTTCGCTGCGGAGTTTATATTCCATGATCTGATCCATTCGGCAAAGGCTGACGGATACAAGGCTTGAAGAGAGTCTCCTATTTGTAACATATTGAGATTATACTTTTGGGACTTGATATCGATGAATCGCTCGCAGCACTCCATAAGAAGACAGATTAGTGTGAGTGGATGTCGTTGAATCTCAACCTCGTACCGTTCCATTAGGTCGGAAACAGAATATAGTCTCAACAATTCGGAGTTCAACCCATCGTATTCTAGAATACCCCTCGAGGAGCAAAACATACTGAACGTGCGAGATGCCAAGGAGTACTTGCCGAGTGCAATGATGAATTCGCCATGGCCAGAACCCCATCGGAACCCGATGTTAATAGCAATCAGCTTGCTTATCTTGACAGTCGGCTCTTCTCGCTCAAGCAAGTATTCAAAGCGCGGTAAAGCGCCAGGTCTTGACATCTGCTCCAGGAAGCGAGGAGAGATATGCCATGTTGAACAGATGGTTTTGAAGAGGCTTTCAGAGATCTGAATGCCAGCGGTCCCCTGGAGGTCCGCTCTACTTCCTCTTGTTTCAAAAACATATATTCTTGAGCCGGCGCAAGGTGAGCCTGGATTGGAGATATTGCCTTGTGATGATAAAGATTCTACCGACAGCTCTTCAACACCATTTTTGCCGACGGTGAAAAGCCGAACGTTGGATTGTGGCTTGAAAAAATCGGCGTAAGCACTTAACCATCCTCCTGGAGATGCCATTATTGTACAAATGATTGTGTTGGCTTCAGTTTTAGTGGGCCTGAATCAGATGAATGTGGTAAATGATAGACTGTGGAGTCTAGAGAAGGAATGCGTTGTTGTTCTATCTAACAAGAGAGCAAGACTGAATAAGGAGGAAGAGGTGCAAGTTGCAACATTGCCAAGCCAACTTCCTCACGTGATTGGCAGACATAGCCTGTGATACGTGGCGACGCCAAGGCTTGTAAAGACCTCTGGAGGCGTTGTACGCTTCGTACACGCTTCGAAACTATATAATGTGACGGTCCCCTGGACCCCTTCGAAATAGGACAAGTCCTCCGTAGAATCACACCCCCTTTGCCCGCCCCGTCATCGGATCCAATCCGCGGACCATGTGGTCTGGGGGCACCCTACTCGATAGATCTTGATATCCTCGATATCGAGATGATCCACACATCGGATCCAGTCTGTGGACCACCTCAGACAAGCCCTTACTGATCCATGGATCGGATCTGATGAAAGGCTGCCGCCATCGGATCCAATCCGTGGACCATCTGGCCGGGTAGGGCCGGGGATAGTGTATGGCACTGGCCTCGATATCTAGATGGCCCTTGGATAGCATCTCATGGTATACTGTCGAACAGTATATGGCAACATGTTCAGCTATAATACTGGAATACTCAGCTAGACAAGGATCTGAGGCAGGACCGTAGTTTGATAGAAATCAGAGCATTTTAGCAACAATCAATGTACTACCAGTGATTGTTTGACACCTGATCCTTCTCCGTTCTGGCCCCATACTTACTCTTGCTTCGATAGGAAATATAAATTTCTCCGTAAGAGGGGCTCGATTAATCTCAATCAAATGATAATAGCAAAAAAAGGCTAAGCGGTATGTTTAGGAAAGTCGCTTACCAAGCGACGTAGAGAAAATATAACCGAGAGTTAATAATGGCCTTTCGATTCCGATGTCTAATGCTCGATTAATTCAAATGTTCATAAGTCTGGATATTTGAAAAGTGTTGGACAATAGCATCGAACAAATGCTAGCCAATCATTTACAACAGACTAGGACATTCTGCAACACTCGCTCAATAGGCTGTATCACCATTGACAGGCAGCAATGGTGACGTACTCTCGTTAGATAGATATATAGATGGGCTCTACACTCATGAGGAGAGCCAGAGCGCTCTTTCAATCCACGAAGTTCAACAAAAAGACTAACTCTGTATCAAGAGAAACGAGTACTTATTTGTCAAACTTCTTGTGCAACTTGAGTTGAAGGAGTGCTCTGTTCTCTATCTACTCGTCGAGCTGTTCAGGGTCTCTTTATAGACGTGCAAATGCTACGTCGTTACGCAGAGCAACCGTCAGTAACGTCGTCGTCTATGGACACTTCTCACCAGTGTTTCAGTGGTGGAGCCTATACACAATAGCCTCCTGTTCAACATTACTGTAAATGGCGATGAAGAGTTACCTCGCGCAGCTTATCTAGTAGAGTGAATGTTTGTTTAGTCTTCTGGATAAAGGATACTAGCGATAACAACGGCCCTTTTAACGACTTTGGGTATACACGAGAGACTGCTGCCTTTACCTCTATCTGTAAAAGGGCTCTTATCACGCGTACGGCTCTTGTTGAACAGTGGTGTGGCGACGTTCTCAGCGGTGCAAGGATCTCATCTATGGAGCTGAGCACGGAGACGCCGAAATGTGGCACCAATCTTTCTCTATATAAACATGCGAGGCAGGACCTCAGTTTGATAGAAAATCAGAGCACTCATTCAACTCAAGTTGTACAAGAAGTTTGACAGCTCTTCAATCCCCCTAAGTGACTCATAGTTACTCGCATACGCTCCTCCTTACGGCGCCGACCTATGCCTTAATAGACTCTTCTTCCTCAATCTCAATGCGAACTGTCAAACCGGGACAGCCAAGATAATACGAATTGAATGCTCTTGTCAAACTTTGTGCAACTTGAATTTGGAGGAGTGCAATACCCACCTATATATCTTCAACACAGTATATCTCAACGTTGTTACCTATGCTACAGCCTAGCAGGCAACCATCTCATAGGTCAACAGCACTGTCTATCTAGCAACCGTTGTGATTTGAGGCCTTGACTGATAAATCAACCATGGAAACATTCCGATGCTTGATAATCAGAGGAGAAGGATCTGAACTATATAAACCCCTCTCTGCCCTCATAAAATAGTGAGAATTTATAGTTCCACTGCTCGTCTTCTTCAACAGCAACTGGTCCTGCCAGGTTGCTGGTATTTATACGCATTTTGTTGGCCCCTTTTCTTCTACCCCTATATCCTACACAGGAGTGATAACCACTATTCCCAGTAAAGGGGCACTTGCTACTATCCAACTGTTCACTGCGATGGCGTTTGGCTGCGGCGGGGGAGGTGGCGAAATAAATTTTTGAACTTTGAGCTACTGGTCCTGCTCCGCGTTAGAGAATTGCGGCGGGCGACCCCATCTACTTTTAGTTTCATTTGGGCCACATGGTAGGGGGTAGTAGCAATGCTCGTGATCAGGCGTGATATAAGTGGCTACAGTGGCTTGGCTCGACGAATTCGAGGGCAGCGGCTATTCTGTACACCGGCTCCAAGACCCCTCAAGGAGTGCCACAAACACGACGCAAAAGACTCAACACTTTTTCACATCGTGCAACAATCCACTCAATTACTAGGCATACGACCTTTCAGCTTTCAAATCGCTCAAATACGCTCACAGAACGGCGGTGAAGTTAGTGCTATTCTGGCGTAGTGATCCACTCTACGGATAAAGTACGCCGCACCCTTCAGCCAGCGAAGCGCAACTTACCCAAAACCTCGACTCACTCGACGACAATAGTAGAAAACTTAGTAATAATTGAAGAATTCGATCAAGAGAGCTACAGTGTATACGTGACAGTAATTACAGCGCAAGGAAAGTGCTCGTTGTTGAGATTTTGGCAATTCAAAAAGCGTACAGAACAGCCGCTGCCTTACAGATGCAGTATCACGTGCCGAGAAGTCCTGGCATAACTCGAATTCGAGATGTTAGTTTGTACACCACCTTTTGTTACTCTGTACACTCTTTTCGCGCCCTTTCCATAGCTGTAATCTTCACACGAGTTTTCACCTTTCTATCCGCCCCTTCTCAAAGTTCGACAGCGGCCTTTTTGGGACCCGGGCCGAAGGTAGATTATTCAAGCCAGATAAGAAGCACGCTTAACCCGAAAATGCACCTCCAAATTGTGGCGGAGGCCAGTTCGGGTTCCCTGGCCGACAAGCTAGTAAACTTCAAGTGTTGACGCGGCTGCCTGGAAAACCATTGCTCTGCCTATCGTTCAAGATACACGGCCCCCAACACCGCCTCTTTGGCACGTCGTTATTGTGAGAGAATACTGGTCCAATCCGTCCTGCGGACAAAGTCCTCTAGACTCGTCATGGGACAATCAATACCTTCCTACGACACCGATCAGCAATCGAGATTGGCAGACGGTGCATTATACTCACCTTCCTCATATCCGCCGCCGTTATCAATTCCATGCCTCCATCGTATCCGGGTTCGGAGCAATAGAGAAACATGTCAGCAACCTCTCTACCAAACTCCTTGTCGGGCGTGGCGTCTATCATTTGCTGCACCGTGGCCTGCTTGTATGAGCCTTTCTGGTTCATGATCTCTGCCCAGGTTCGGATCCAGTCCGACCAGCTGCAAGTGGTCCCCTCGGCCATGTAGTGACCGCCAGGTGATCGTTGCGATACAGCATAGACGAAATTACCCGTGTCAGCGTTGACGTCAAGGTGCGGTACTGGCTTCTCAGGATTTGTGGTGAGACTCATTTGGAAGCTACCGTCCGATAACTGATAGTCTCGTGTTAGCCACAACAATACAAGTACCGATTCCCGGTGATATCAACCTTTTTAAGATACGATTCAGGAAGAAGTCGGTAGCTAGTGAAAAAACATCCGGTCTGAATGCACGACATCTTCGCCGCCAAATCGGGGTGGTTGTCGTCGACATAATCCGGGAAGATATCGGCCTTAGCATCAAAATGGTACAACTCTTTGAAGGTGCCTTTACTGCATTTGCCGGCATGACTTAACGTGGAGACAAGAAAACCATTGGGCTCTAATGAATCGACCACCGTGGCAGCGGCGTCGGCCATGTTTTTGCCATGTCGATACTCGACATCGTATGCATGCCTTCTACAGGAGATGCCCTGTTCTCTTGCTTCTTGCCGACAGTCGGGTCGAAAGAACGGTTCCCAGTAATTCGTGACGGTGAATATTACGTTGGCGCCGTCAAATGCTTTCTTGAGACTTTCAACATCGTCCAGATCAGCCCGTATGATTTCCACGCCTTGCGCGGCGAACTCTTTTGCTTTGGGGGCATCAGGGTTGCGGGTCAAACCTCTGACACGGTAATTCGAGTCTTTTAGAAACCTTTGCGCCACGGAGCCGCCTTGGTTGCCTGTGATGCCGATGACAACGATGAGTTTCGACATGTTCGCAAATAGTTTGGAGAAGGGTGAAGGCTTCTAACGTGCCATCCCGGGAGTTTACAACTTACGGTGACATTGGAAGACCTAATGAGGGGTTGCAACGTGGCATCACAGTAAAAGCTCCTTGGCTGCAGATTTGGGACACGCTTATATGCCTTCTGGGAGACCGCACCCTCGAATTTCTTACGATTTTTATTCGAGGTGCCTATGCGGACACGACAAGAGATATTAAAGGGAAGTTTGTCTCTAGGCGCATATCTAAACGATGGCAAAGGACTCTTCTGGAGGGATTTATATAATTTTAAATGCCCTTGCTTATGCATTGCAGCAAGATCTCTCGTGGTATGGTGTGCTTACACCCTGAGAATGGTGGGGCTGGGGCCTACCCCTCGAAATTGATAAGCCATTCTTATTACCACTAGATACAACCACCTGAAGGTACAGTTGATCATTATTGAAGCAACGAGTCCGAAGCGGGAAGCGGGGCCGGCATTGAAGATGGACTGGCCTAGCGTATAGGATGCTTCAGAAGGAACCGCTAGAGGAGAAATGAAGCACACAACAACTACTATACTACGACGGTGTCAAAGGTAATTGGTGTGCTAAGACGCGCTTGGCTAGGGTACGAAACACCTCGCCGCCCTTGTTCTCAAATCGAACAGCCCGAGATTTGGTTGAGCGGGGCACTCCTGTTGGGCCAAAGCGTACTCGCTGCTTCTTTCTGTCAACGGTAGACTAGGGCAGGTTTACACGATTTTACCCATGACACCATAGTACGCATGGTGCCACTTCGCCAAGAGAGTTGCATCTTCACCATTCGACGCATTCAATTTCACCGCTGAATTTTGTTAAAAGATTCATAACCTGATGTGTCTCGAGCTCGCCCTCATGTGGTCAACTACATACACGGTAGAAACCCTCCATGTCTGAATCACTGCGCCTACCACCATCCGACGCTATCGAAGCCTCTGGAGATCCCTCCCAACCTCTACAAGTTGACGGTAAGCTTAATCAACATCCGTAACTACTTCTCGGTTCGTCATGTGACGCCTGTTGTTTCCTAGAGAACGTCGCCGCTGACGAGGTCGATGCTGAGGCGGATGCCGACTCTACGTATGGCAGTGTTTCCGGGAGTGCGCGGACCGGGTCGATAGCATCATCGATCTACAACTACCGATACGAAAATGGTCGCCGTTACCATGCCTATCGCGAAGGCGAGTATGTTCTGCCCAATGATGATACCGAGCAAGAGCGCCTCGACCTGCAACACCATATCTGGCGACTCCTACTTCATGGCCGCCTTTACACGGCGCCCCTCTCTAACCCTCGACGTATACTTGATTTGGGAACCGGAACCGGCATCTGGGCGATTGATATGGCGGACGAATTTCCCTCCGCTACCGTCATTGGTGTAGATTTGTCGCCGATCCAGCCCCAATGGGTCCCTCCCAACTGCACATTCTACGTCGATGACTACGAAAGTGACTGGACATACCGCCCCCACGAGGCCTTCGATTACATCCACGGCCGGGCTCTGTGCGGCACAGCGTCCGACTGGTCAAAGTTCTATCGCCGAGTCTACAACAATCTCAACCCCGGTGGATACGTCGAAATGCAAGAGTATGATGCCGAATTCTTCGCCGACGACGACTCGTGTGACAGGGCGCGCTGGTCGGTAACCTGGACCACCCAGCTCGACGAAGCGAGCAAGGGTTTCAACAAACGCATCAACGTCGCACAGTTTCAAAAACAGTGGATCATTGATGCGGGCTTCGTCGACGTAAAGGAGGAGGTGCACCGGATTCCAGTTGGGCCGTGGGCCAAGGGTCCGCATCTGAAGGAGCTCGGGAAGTGGGAGAGGATACACATGCAAATGAGCGTGGACAGCCATACACCCGCGCTCTTCTCGAGGATCTTGGGATATACCCCGGATCAGGTTCGTGTCATGATGGAGCAGGTCAAGGCCGAGATCAGAGATAAGAGTTTGCATCTCATCACTAGCTATCGCTTCGTCACGGGTCGGCGGCCTACGGAAGGTGCTGTGGCGCACACAAGCTAGGGGCAGTAGTGCCCACTGAGCTACAACATTTCCTTTCTCCGCCGATGATGCTACAGCTACGGTTCAGAGCTACTAACTCAAAACACCCAAATCCTGGGAACTTAGGGGCTGAGTTATAGGTCCTTCTCAAAGTGTTCAGGGCTCGCCTCGCCAACCTAAAACAGAATTGCACAGCCACACTGGCAGCCACCCAGCCCCCCAGCCCCTGACAGAACTCAATGAACACCTCAACGGTGGGGTGTTGGGAGCTCTCTCTTGAGCTTGCCTGTACTGCTTGACGGCTCCATCTCGTTAAGAAAAGAGCCACAGATTCGTCTTAGAGAGGCTATCGTGTTAGAAGTCTAGCTAGTCTCGTGCTGGGGTCGTTGTCGGCGGAGAAAAGGAATGACCATGGTGACTGTATCGCACAACTTCGTACACGGTCTGGATCGCCTGGTTTGTGAGTTGGGGAGTTGACTCATATGGTCATCAGCGGGGGAGGGTACTGCGGTGTTCTGTGGGCCCGAAGGGGGTGTCAACCTGTCCGAGATGACTACCATCTCCTCTGTTCCACAGTGGAGTAGAGGATGGTCTGGTGGAGGTGATCTGGTGGTAAGCAAAGCGTTGCCGCCAATCTTGCGATAGTATCGCTGGAATAAATCTTATTCTGGCTATCTTGTTGTCCAACTTCTCTTCATCGAAAGAATGCTCTGATTGAATTCGGCCAGAGAGCGGCAGTGAGTCTATATATCTATCTAACGAGTGTACGCCACCATTGTTGCCTGTTAATGGAGATACAGTCTGGTGAGCGAATGTTGCAAAATAACTCGGTTAGTCGTGAACGATAGGCCATCAATTGTTCAACAATGCAAAAGAGGTCTCCTACCCGATCCCTTCCTCCTTCCAAAACCTCCCAATACCCATGTTACTCTACTGACTCCCATTCTCAGACGGAATACCGCCGCCGAACGTTCACAGCACTTGACTCAAGCCGATCCTCGAGTTTTCGGTCAAAGTTACGTGGCAAACCGTTCCTCGGTCACCGGTTAGGCCACATTCTGAGACGAGGAGAGTGACCGGCGTCGTATCGAATATTTCCAAAGTCTCGAAAAGGTTCATGAGGACGGCCTGCCTGATGAACTCCCTGCGCACCTTGAAGAAGAGCTGAAACAGGATCCGCACCTTCGCGAACTTGAGACTGAGGTCCGAACGCTCAAGGGGCTCGAGGGTCTTCAAGCACCACCACGCGCCGAGTGACGAACTATTATAAGAAACTGAAGCAGAATGCGATACGCCTGTATCAAGAGACCTAGGTTCAAGAGCGCCGTGATGGACCAAGTAACGTGGATAATTGATTGATTCAATCTCTTAGCACTATCAAAAAAATGGAAAGGCTGAGGTTGCATGTTGTCTCAAGTGACATGTGCAAACGCGACGCCAGTCCTTCTGGCCAACACGCCAGGATTAGAGAATCCTAACTCGGAGGAAAGAAGTGGCTAAAGACAATTGCAAGACAAAGCTAGCCCCAGAGTAAATATCTACGAGTTATTCCCCAAACGAGGACGACTCGCCGAGAAAATGGCGTCTCCATATCCGTTGACGACGGACGAGATGTGTGATACATTCGGTGACCTTCATACCATCTGTCTTCAGGACTCAAACGTCCCACATCTCCCCGGATCGCGTCCCATTGACGATGCCTGCCCCGTCAAAGATTGCCAACGGCGCATGAACAGGTACGTTTCTCGCCTGCTGCTACACATGTGCCTAGGTTAACGGTATGGCACTCAAAGTGTCTAACTTGGTGTGCAACTTGAATTTGAATGAATGCTCTGGCTCTTCCAATGAGTGCAGAATAGAGCCCATCTATATACCTATCTAAAGATTATCCTTCGGTATTGCCTGTGCTGCAGCCTAGCAGGCAGCCATCTCACAGGTCAACACAAAGCTCTCATCCTGTTATTCTGTACACCGCACTAACAGAGCTTGTCGCCGTTGGGCCTGGCTACGGCGAGAAATTACCAGTAAGTGGTGTGGCTGTGGCGGTTCATATTCGCTCACCAGCGGAAGAATAAAACGACGTGGTGTCCAGACCCTCAGCCTTTCAAACACCGTTCTAAAGAGAATTTTTGAATAGTCAAGCGACGAGGAGGATTGCTTTTTAGACCTGTGGGATGACAGGATTGTCTGCAAGTCTGCAAAGAGTGATTTACTACAGGATAAAAGGCGCCAATACGTGACCATCGATCCACGATTTCTTAAAATGTCAGAACCTACAACTATGAATCCTGATGTTAGCCACTACTTTGAGGAACTTGTTGAGGTTGTCAAGGAGCCTCAGCAAAGTTCACGAAAGTCTCAGAGGTATCGTAGACGGGAGAGACACTTCGATGAACTAGATGAGAGTAATTGATGCAGATTCGCGGCCTCCACAGCCGAATATATGTAGAGTCTACCAACGTCAACCATCATTTCTGCGTTCTGTATTGTGTTGTGATATTTGTCCGCGCCAAGGCTTGTCAAGACCCTTTGGAAAGATGTACGCATCGTACACGCTTCGAAAGCTATAAGGTCTGGTGGTCCCCTGGAACCCTTCGAAGTCCTCCCCAAATCACAACCCCACAACCGGTGGGTCAGGGCGATCGTTAATCCCGCAAGCGCGCCGGTGAGCGATCACCCATGACACACACGAATACGAACGGCGAATACATGCAAGCATCTTCGCGGCTGCCTGCTTAAGACAACCCAACTCCGATATACTATAAGTTCCCCATTCGATAGCTCAACTTCGCCCGTATTCCCACTCACATTAGAAAATTCACCATCTGTTTTACTCAAGCTGGTGGCCATCAGACCACAATGGCTAGACTCTCTGCGTTCGTGCGCTATGTACGCCTCAAATTCCTCGTCTCCTTTTTCCGCCTCATCGTTAAACTCTTTGCTTCTCCTCCGACTCCCAAACCCGACTCTGTACTAAGAATCCCGTCACGCGACAGCCGCCGCACTATCAAAGCCTATCTCTACAAACCTTCCACAGAATACGCTGGAAGCAGGAGCCCCCATCCAGCCTTGGTCAACCTTTACGGCTCCGGATTTGCGCTTCCTCTCCATGGCGCGGATGACAGTTTCTGTCGGCTCGTCGCCACGACTACCGGTTATGTGGTTCTCGATGTCGAGTATCGCCTGGGACCGGAGTTCCCGTTTCCCGCGGCGGTCAACGACGTTGAGGATGCCGTCAAATACGTGCTTGACCGACCAGAAGAGTACAAGGCCTCGCAAGTCTCCGTGTCCGGGTTCTCATCGGGGGGTACGCTCGCGCTCATCGCCCCAACGCCGTTTCCCCCCGGCACCTTCCAGTCTGTCATTGCTTTCTATCCGGCGACGAACCTCGCAAGGGACCCGAGCTTGAGGAAGGCTCCAGCACCGAACGCGAAGCCGCGCTCGCCGGTCTGGACTCGGATCTTCCGGGATTCATACATAGGGGAGATGGATCCTCGAGATCCGAGAATCTCGCCAGCGTATGCCGATACGTCCAACTACCCTACCAACATGCTAGTCATAACGGGGGAGTTGGACTCGTCGGCGCTCGAGGCGGAAGAGTTAGCTGGGAAAGCTAAGACTGAAGGTGCGACAAGTGGCAGGAACGTGATACTTCGGAGGATGACAGGGTGTGTTCATGGTTTCGACAAGAAGAACACGGATAAAGTTTGTGTCCGGGCCAGAGATGAGGCTTATGGACTTGCCACAGATATGTTGAAGATGGTCGCAGGTGAGAGCAGGTAACTGACGTTGTATATTACGCTGGGACGAACTGCAGGTCATATTAGCCTAGAAGAGCAGAACTGCTCGCAGCCACTTCCCCCCATTTTGGGGACGAAGGTGTGATGCGTGCGAGAGATCGTCCTCATTTCACCATGAGAGTGGCCCGTTCTTAGACTCGTTACCGCTCTCTCTAACTTGTGTCATGCTGTAGGCTATCTATTAGATGCTAACAGAGATGCGTAAAGGTCTTCGTCAATTATTTCATTCACGTATTCTGCCTCCACTGGATGCAATGATCATCTACACCGGACTTTTGACTATACGTGGCAACCTGGTTCTGATATTTGTGAATCACACACGCAGGACATTGAGCGGGGAATTGGGTCTCCAGGGGCTCTCGAAAGTCAATGCGCCTAGGAAAATACAACAATGCAAGCCCCCAAACCCCTGCCCGAACGCCCGATATTCCTCATTCTCAGCAGCATGAGCAGCATGAATTGATGGATAATTTGCGCCTTCGTACTCGTTACATCACTCCCCCACTGCTGCGTAGCACGCAGAAAATGATATAAAGAGCGAGCAGTCTGGACTGAGGTGGTTATTGCCAAAGCCAACAACAATTCCAGTTTGCTTGATGTTCAGCTTGGCAATTTCTCTTCATGCCCCATTTAGTGCTGTGCCTTTCCTATTCTTCTGAGCATCGCTTAAATACAATAGTGTCTCCATAAATGGAGATATGAAGAGCAGCAACGGCGGTAATTTTGAGAGCAGCGCCCAAGGCTCGTATCGAACTAAGAGTACAATTGAAATGTATTGAATGTTCTGTCTTCCTGTAACTGCTCCTGCTAAGGTTGCTGGTATTTATACATACTTGGTTGGCCCCTTTTCCTCTCCTATTTCTCTCCTATATACTGCATAAAGGTGATAACTCTTTCCAAGCAAAGGGGTGCTGTCTATTGTTCAACGAATGAAAACAGGAGGGGGAGTCATTTGACCCTGGCAACCATTCAAGATGCCACAGGAACTTGTGATCGTACCGCCCTTAGATTCCATCATCTTGCTCAGCCTTCCAATCATACTAGGATATAATATCCGTCGCGTGTAAGCGGTGGATTGTCCGACATCGATACTTATCATTCGTTTATCCAACCGTTTTGGGGTTCCGAGCCATGTAAGGCGGCGGCAAAGCAAAGTGAAACATTAGCAACAGACCAATTGGTCATCCTCCATATCGGTTCGAAATTTCCAAATATTGAACCCACATGACCATCTGATTGCAAGGTTCACCAATCGATGGAAGGAGAGGGCAATCCCCCAACATCTCCTTGCTAGCACCCGACTAACTAAGTACGCTTTGGTCTGATCCTTTGCCAATCTGAACGGTAAAGTAAGCATGGTATGAGTATCATGCTGGTCAAGGTTGAATAGAGTGTCATCGATCGTCCATACCACCGCTGGCCTGTTAAGACGACGGCGTCTGCGAGTATAACAATGCTCGTTCGGAGTCTCTTTGCTGTGGTACCGGCTTTCGACGCAGCTTGCGTGTCTCTATTTCCTGACCAAATTCATACACATTTTGCCTGCCATACTTCCTATTGATTTCAGCCTTTTGCCATTGTTGGGCAGAGTCCCCGAAAATCAGCTGGACTTCCTCTCCAGGGCTTTCAGGCGATACTCTGATCCTCACACGCTGTGACATTGTCGAAGATCGATGTATACCGGTACTCGTATTTGCCAAGGCAGAGGTGGGTCGTGAGCTATGTGCCAACGCAACAAGCTCTTCAATGGTGTCCCAACATCCTGATGTCCGACGAGTCCAGAGAACATAGCCAGTATAAACAAACGCAATGGTGGCATGGCCAAGTAGCACAGCGATAGCCAAGTAGTCTGCAGTGGCTGACGCCATATACGCGTACCCTAATATGTCAGAAGAGCTACCACACAAAGCCAGACTCACCTTGGATTGTGGTTGTCACTGTCACAATTCGCGAATTATCGACGGACTGTTGCCCCATATGTTCTTCCAGGCCGACACGAGACATGCCGTCGACGATGTATGAAGCAAGAATTAGTTCCACGACTTGTATCCAGCTCCAGTATGGATCCCCTGGATCATTTAGGATATCTGTGTATAACGGATAGTAAGCCCCGAACAGTCCACTTATAGCCGTCCCAAATTTTCCAGAATCGCTACCATCGACATTCCATATGGAGACGTTTGGTGCCAGAGCGTGAAGCCAATCTAAATTAAAGAAAGCTTGCGAAATTGCCGAGTTTCCATCAAGATAGTCGAACCAAAGGTCCGCATTCACCACAGGTCCTCTGTCGCCATCTGATTTTGTCGTAAGAGAATTGACCCAACGGGCGTCAACTGTGCAAGGGAATCCGTAGCGATTAGGTGACTGGGCGGCAAGTCGCGGGAGAAAAGTTATCATTCCGGCAGAAGAATATCCCATTGATGAATCGTGAGGCATCCAAAATGTGCTGTACTGAGACTCCGTAGCAAGGGGATCCTGGACGAGAAAGTCCTGCATCTCGGTTGTCATACTCAAGCTTGTCACAGTCGCGAAGTCCCAAGATGCAATCTCTGGCAGGACTGGAAATGGCACGAGGGAGTCGGCCCCAAGTAGCGACAATGTAGCGCACTTGACGCGCACCCAGGGCGATGGTACCTCGACCAATGCTGTACTACCTATTCCGGACAAAGTGCCTTTCCAAGTAGCGTTCCACCATATCGAGGTTAGGAGGTGCGATACGGCAGCATGCGGTGTCGAAGCCCATGTATCGGAGTTTCCTTGCTGTGCAGGTCCTGGGTTGTGCCCGTGAATGACTCTTCCGCCCGAAAAATCGTCAGGCATAATAGTCACAGTTCCATCAAAATAGTCTGGTCCCCGGCTTTGCCAATTTCCGTATAGTGGCAAATAACCATTATTTATGCAGCGATTCGATGTACCAGAAAGGGATGCACCGTTCAAACAATCGCTGCCTCCAATATTATTAATTGTCAGTGAGGCCGGCCAAAGTTGATCATTAGTGGCATTGAGATCGAGATCACCATGACGGATCTGCCAGTTCTGCAGGAAGTCAGAGAGACACGCCATCTCACTTTAATTATCTCACCTGCATCGTTGGCATCATCAGCAATGCACTTGCAGGCCCTGCAAAGTTCGTAATGATTCCGCAAGCGAGGGCCAAGCAGAGTAGTAGGCCTCGCCTCGAGACCAAGCTTTGCCGTGAAAACGTCCAGCCATTGAAGAACGCGGGTGACCAAAAGTATGGGATGCGAGCGAATGAAAAGCCAGAGAGGACGTATCCGAAGGAAACGCCGTTGCCAAATAGTAGCTCGTGTCGTATGACATGAAACAGAACAATCGCCAGGCTTCCACCGATGAGCAGTTCCTAGGAGGCATCAGGTCCGTAAACAATTTGAACTGATGAGGATTCTTACTTGCAGTTTAGCACCAACCTGAACTAAAGCCGGTGCAAAACTTGCACCATATTTCGCAGTGCCGGCCAATTGAGCACCAATGTACAATCCACGCACATTGAGGTATATGATAGCAATAGACACAGCGGAAGGAAGAAAATGAAGCGCACATCGAGCAAGTGCGACGAAGAAAGACAGCCTGATCACAAACTTGGGCGCCTCAGGTCGTCTTGAAGAGAAAAGGTGTCGAAGGGTAAAATTGAGGGTATCTAAACCAAGAGATCGCAGAGCAGCTTCCAGAACGTCCATTTTACTTGGAGACGCTATATTGGTCGACTTGGAACATCTTTGTAGCGGCGGCGATGCATACTTGAGGTGCGAGCGGGATCATCCGTAGTCAAGCAGCCGTTTTGAGCCTCATTCTCGGGACTGAAAAACATCGTACCAGCTCTTCTAGCGCATATTGGACGGCTCATAGATGGTTACATCGTTTCGATCGCTTATGCAAGTACCGGATATGATTGCAGAACTGAGTCGTTATCGCTGCAAGCCCCGCATGTAGGCTGATGAACATCCCCATGTGACTGCCACTTTTCATCTATACAACTCCCAAGCGGATACTATAGACCACAACGCTCTAATCACAGCGATTTAGATTTGGATGTTCTAAGGCGGCCCTTATGAGAGGTGCGAAGATGAAGGAGGAAGGCGGGGCGAAGGAGCCAATCCGGCCCGAGGCAAGGCTAGATCACGTGATGGTGCGGGTCGAGATATTGCTGAATAATTGTTGATCTATCGTTCGTAACAGACTAACTCGTTCTGTAACACTCGCTCACTAGGCTGTGTCACTATTGGTAGGCAATAGTGTTGACGCATGCTGTGTAGATAGTGTACGGAGCGCTACGTGCATGGACTATGTAAGGGGAAAGCAGACATAGGTGGGTAGAAAGGCATTCCGGGATGAAAAGTCGTCCGTGGGGCTCGGGGAAGAATAGGACATCTAATGTTGATGCCATATCTGCTGAATGACATGGTGATAGGAACTCAATCACTGCTCCATAGCAAGGTGTCCCGTCGCCGAACTCGGTCGCAGTGTGTCCCTAGTCGTTTCTATACGCGCCCGCACTTCTCACATAACCATCTCAGTGTAACTTAACTTACGTAGAATTTCAACAAGCTGTCGTTAATATCTCGCGCATAGTCCACGGACACATATAGCGAGACTGGCGCACAGCCGCCACAGCTGCCGCCGGCTTCGCGTTTGTTACAGTGCAACAACGCAGGTGAGTTCTGCCTGACGAGAGACTTCATCGGCAATGACACGATCTGTCAGGGGGAGGCTCGCCAGCGGGCTGTAAAGACGTCAAAAGGATACCTATCTATCTATATAGGTGCAGGGGCGACATCGACTTCCACGCTTGGAAGTCGGATAGGGGTATCCTGCGTAACGCATGGCATGGGGTCTTGGCGCCCCATGACACTCTTCATGCCTTGTTAGACTGCAACACGAGTGACCAGTCCAGAACTATCTGAAGCAATTGCAAAGATGTTGGTCAGAGCTTTAAATTTCCGCGCCCAGATTACCCTCGTACCCACTCCCTGTTTTGATCCTACCGAGGATTTTTCAATACCGGTCATGTCTAGAGCTCTGGCCGTATTATCAGGATTAAGCTGCAGACATATGGGCGGCCATGGTAGAGGCTTAGAGCAGAAACCCTGCCATTGATCGGCCCACCCCTGCACGCTTTAGCATGGATGTACCACTTAATGGTCGATGGTCCAAAACTGGTCCGCGGTCACGGCCCATGGTCCAAAATTGGGCCATACACGCAACGTCAAACGACGATGCAGACCACTGAGGGACAACTGGGCACAGCTGCCTTACAGGTCAAGGTCAAGGACACTGAGACCTGCACCGTGGCTGGCCTGCGATTTCTTCCAAATCTTCAGGTCACTTCCTGTCTCTGGAATTCACAAGTTGCCTTCCTCCAGCAAACATGCTGGCATACCAACATCAGATTGTTTCATCAGATCGACTTTCTAATACACGACGCCCCGAGCCTATCGACGCAGAAGAACGGAAACGGCGAAGTCTGGAGAAAGTCCGCAGATACCTGGACACCCCGGCCGAAGAAGATGTCCTGGTTAATGACAATACCAAAGCTCATAGGAAATGGCTGATGGGGCGTTGGAACAAGTGCATGCCCTCGTGTCCCAATCCTCTGCTCTTGAAGACTGATGTGCCGTAGATATTTCATGACCTCTGAGTGTATCCCGACAGGATATGGATCGGCTTGTGCGAAGGGGACAAAGAGGCGACCGGCTGGAGTATGACATTTTTCTCTGATTACGTCGAGTATTCAAAAAGGATGGTTATGGCTCTTGGGCCGCAAGAGTACGAGGAGAGACGGATGGTCAACAGCGCAAGCACACCTCTTGCAATGTGGCGGAAGCTCATAAAAGAGGCAGACCTTACTGTGCTAAATGTGAAGAGAGCGCAAGAGTGCGGGAACAAGGAAAGGTGGAGACTCAGATTTCATAACCATAACGCGCGATTTCCTTCGTCTTCGGTTGGCGTATTCGAGGTATCCAAAGTAAGTTTCCTATGCTGTTGCGTGTTCAAGAGAACCGTCATCGCTAACCAACCTCGAAAAGCGGCTTTGGACAGGCCTTGCAATAGAAGTGCAGCCACCACTCATCAAGCAGCTCACGTTCCAGAAGGTAGAGGCCACTGCAGAGGATGTTCTCGGCAATTACTTGAGAATATGTGTAAGGAAACTGGTCGAATCTAGAAATGTCTTGGGTAGAACTACCTTCACATGAAAGCTGGTAGAGGAGAACTGCTGGTGGTTAAGGTTATGCTTCCTAGTGGAGACATTAAATCTATCATCGATACCTGGTTATGCATGGAATGAAATAGCAGAAAGTCGCGACAATCTCCTCGTGAAAAGCACTGCAAATGGTAAAACAGATCTATAATACCTCTACCTCAACATGAAATGCTATAGCTTCACAGCAAAACGCTCCCTAAGCCACCCTCCGTAACGATCGAAGAAGAGTGGCACTGGGAGAAAAGCCACGCCTATAAAACCTAGGACGCTATTCCCCCACCCAAGTCCTAGGTCAGCATACAAAGATGGCCCTGCCAATGGAATGAAAGCTGCAAAAAGAAGTCGGAGAATCACGTTCGCAGCCAACGCAGAGGCGGCAGCCTCAGGGCCAAAAGCATCCACCATGTAGAGCTGAGTTGGCATTATGACCCAGAGGAAGCCGAATCCAAAGAAGGAGGTACCGATGATGGGCACGATCCAATGAGTCTGCTTCTCGGCTGCCCAACCATACCAGAAGATGCCGACGGGCACGGCCGGCATGACCCACATCATGGGCTTCAGGCGTCCTTCAGGTTTGGGCGAATCTCCAAGTGCCTTTTGCAGCTTGTCGCTCACGGTGGCAAAGACTCCGAGAGAGACGGCCATTCCAATTCCAACGCCGAGATATGACAAGCCAGAAACGCCGGCGGAGAAGTGGTATTGTTCCTCAAAGACCGTGGGAAACGTGGTGAACAGTATAAAGAGGAGGCCGAAAACGAACGCGCACAGGAGGGAAAGGAGGAGCACGATTGGCGACAGGATGAGAAGCTTTGTCGGTCGAGTAATAGCGCGGAGGAATAGCTGGCGGGGGGTCAGGCCTCGATCCATCTTCGAAACCAGAGCAGCATTGCCAGTTTCTTTCCGGAGGCGAGCAGCTTTCCATCCCAGCAGCACGGCGGCATTGGTCTCGCGGAGGAAGAAGATTGATATGGTAAATGATACTCCTGCCTAGGTCGAACCGTCAGCGACTCGAGAATAGTAGGGGTTGTGCTTTACTCACTAGGATTATGATGATCCAAAAAGTCCATCGCCAGCCAATTGATTCGGACACAAAGCCGCCAATAATTGGGCCCAAGACCTTGAAGGATCGTCAGTGTCATGACAGTTTGCGTGGGGTAATGCCACCTACTGGTCCCAGAAGTGGTCCCATGAAGAACAGAGACATTACCCTCCCACGCTGAGCTGGCGGGACGACGTCGGCGACGGTTCCTCCGCCAACTGTCAATGGGCCCGAAGAAGCGCATCCGGCAAGGAATCGAAAAACGAGAAACGTGCCGGTGTTTTTGCCCAGCGCACATCCGATGATGAAGCCAATGTAAATGACATTGCAGGTGTGGTAGATCACAAGGCGTCCGTACAGTTCGGATAGCGGTGCAATAAACATTGGCCCAACGGCAAAGCCGCAAAGGTAAATGGACACGGTGAGACTGACAATGGTGGAACTCGTGATATGGAACTCCTTAGCAAGCGCGGCAGCTCCAGGTGCAAACATTGTCGCCGCGAGGTTGCTGTATGTGTATTAGTCAGTACGGGATTTGCTTCGCCAAAGGAGCGCAGGAACTGCCTTACGCAGTGAGCAAGAAAGCGCTGGCGAGGACGACTTGGGTCATGCGTTTCCATGCTGGCCAGTTCCGCGGATTTTGGGGATCGTCTGGCCCATCCCAGTCGACGACATTGTCCTTTGTCTCTTGTTCAATTGTTGTTTGGTCAGGCTCGCTAGATTGTTGGCCATGGTGGCCGTCTTCCGATATGGCCGGCTTCTCATGGGCGGATTCCAAGTCGGCCGCCATGATATGCTGTCGAGGGTGGCGTGACTCTGGGATATTGGCGCGTGTTTGTTCACTGGTACCAGGCTTTGCTTGCTATATATTTGAAGGCAGGGTAGGCGGCTGGACAACGCCCGGATGAAGAAGGCCGCGTAGAGGAGTCATGGCTATAGTTCTTTGGGCAAGGGCTAATTGCGCCAGCTACTAAATCCGCAAAATGGTCCGTAAATACGGTGCCAAACTGGAGATTTGCTTAATAGAAGGGGAGCTCGGAGAGCGAGCGGACGCGGAGGGTCTGTCATATCTGGGACAAGAGAGGGGAGGAAAGGAGCAAGGGAATACCGCAATGGCAAAGGTTGACTGAAGTAGTCGTTGTTCTTCTGAGGGCTGTGTGGAGTAAGCAGAAGTAAACGAGTGCTCTGGTGGGCTAGTCCAAACTAGGCCTAGCGTTCCACGTGACAGGGTCGGAGGAGCAGGCATCGCGGGCGGCGCACGGACGGTCGACGCGGACGGTTGGCGCGGAGGGTCGGAGGGTCGGACTGTCGTTGCCCTCTCCATTGCCTCTCGGTTCGCGTCGCCAGACATCTTCTCTCTCTTCTTGAAGTGGCTGTGAAACTGTTTGAGAGCGGACCAAGGGACAATTCCGCTTTGGACATACCCAGATTGCCGTATACGAGGTTGAGCTCCGCGAGCGCCTCAATCCAGTCACACCATGGCCGACAATGCTCAACGTCCGCGTCCGCCGCCAAATCGACGCAGAGACAAAGTCCAGCTTTCCTGCGATCCATGCAGACACCGAAAGTACGTGCTCGGTAGCCATCTCAAAGTCGTGCACGCTTAACTTTGCCAGGCTGAGGTGCGACCGACAGCACCCATGCGGAGCTTGCTCGAGGCGTGGTCTCACCAACTCCTGCAATTATGCGACGACATCTTCTTCTACGCCCGATGCTCAGCAGTCCGTTGCTCCGCGACAGTCCACCAGCCTCCATGGCAGAATCTCTGAACTGGAGAGCCTCGTCGTGACGCTCATGAAAGGCCAATCACTCCGAAGTCCGCCCGCACCGAAATCGCCGAGACCATGCTCGCTATCATTCGCATATGTGTTCCCTGAGATCCGGAGACCAAAGAAATCCCAAGATGAAGCTGCATCCCCGGCAGACCCTGGCACCCTAAAGTTGCGCGAGTCTGGAACCAGCTATGTCCAGAGTGTCCATTGGGAGGCCATTCTTACCAAAATCAGAGGACTGAAGGAGGACTTGGTCACTGATAGCAAAGCTCCGCCCGGTTCACACTTGTTCTATGGCCCGAACCGTCATGCAACTCGAGATGAAATACTGGCTGCTGTTCCTCCTCGTCCAGTTGTTGACCGCCTCATGGCCCTTCACTTCGATTCCTACATTATCACTCCGTGTCAGTACATCCAAGCTTTCTTTCCGCTCTCAGAGGCATTGACTGTGTGCTGTAGATCTCATTCATGGCAAGAAGTTTCTTCGAGAGGTGGGTTCTTTCTAACCTGGCCGATTACAAGCAGTCTGACATTTGACCAGTACGAAACCTTCTGGGAAGATCCGTCCGCAACTTCGATCGCTTGGATCGGGCTCATGTTCTCCATGTTATATATTGCCGCGCAGTTGCAGGCCTTCACCATTGACTTCACCGACGGACGAGCCGAATCGCTCAAGGCGGAATATCTTACCATGAAGGATGCCTTCCGAGAGAAGGCCGTTCAGTGTCTTATTCTGGCCAGGTATACGACGGGAGGACCATATATCCTGGAAACCCTCATAACGGTCCTTACTGGAGAGTTTATACTCTTGAAAGATAGCGCGACCGATGGCTGGCTTTTGATCAGTATGATACTTCATCTTGCAATGCGCATGGGCTATCACCGGGACCCAGATCACTTTCCCGGAATATCTCCATTCGAGGGTGAGATGCGTAGACGCATCTGGACTACAATCCTTCAATTAGATCTCATTCTCTCCTTGGAGATGGGCCTTCCTCGAAGTGCCACAGATACGCACATCGATACAAAACAGCCCCGTAATCTGCGCGACTGTGATTTTGAAGAGGACACGACCGAGATGCCTCCGCCGAGGCCAGAAACAGAATGGACGCCGGTGCTCCCTCTCATTGCAAGAGGGCGACTGATAACAGCTCTCGGCTTGATTTGCGACATCAACACCGATATTAATCCCCCTTCCTACGACGAGGTCATCAAGGTCGACGCACTTCTTGAAGACGTGCACAATCGTGCTATTCCGCCCGTGCTGCGCTGGGAAACTATGCCACACCCCATCACGGATAGTCCAAACCTTGTAGTACAGCGGGTAAGTATAGAGACGACCTACTACAAATCACGCATCCTCCTGTACCGGAGAGCTTTGATCAGCTACCCAATTCGACAGTCTCAAGAGCGGGACAGGGAGTCGGTGCGAATTTGTTTAGATTCCGCACTCAAGATTCTATCGTTTCAACAGATGCTTCACGAAGAGTCTCAGCCATTTGGTCGTTTGTGCCAGCTTAGATGGAAGGTCACCCGTATTTTCAACCAGGATGTTCTCCTCGCAACGAGCGTGCTCTGTCTCTACCTTCAAGACGTCGATAAATTTGAATTGCCTGAGACTGCAGGACAGACAACGTGGACGCCTCGGGCTGAAGAGATTCGACAACGACTAACGATCTCGCACAAGATTTGGCTTCAAATGAGTACGGCATCTGCGGAAGCTGGAAAAGTAGCGAAAGCTCTGAGCATCGTCCTTGGAAACACAGAAGCGTCGGGCGAGGACGGTAGCGGGCCCGCTTCTTACGACTTTCTGGCGGATTTTGATGCCATACCTCTGAATGAATTTGGCGCAACGTTCAACAATCAATGTGAGAAGCACACTCGGTTATGCCGATTGTCACTAACAAAAAGACTTATCAGACTTTCCTTCTGGCTTCTACTCTCCTCTCACGTTTTTCGATAATGTCCTGGAAACTCAGGGGACATGAAAATATGACTTCAGCCGAGGTCCTTGAGCGGCAAACATTCATGAGTATTACCAGTCAGCATGTCAAAGTGCATTCACGACCATTCAAATGTCCTATGGCCTCGTGCCACGGGCGTGGGGTTTTCAAAGAAGAAAGACCTTGAGCGTCATCGCCGACAGCTCCATCTGCAACCTGGGGACGTTCAATTCTGGTGCCCGCATGGGAAGTGCAGGTTCTCGGTAAACGGAGGTAAAGGCTTTGCGAGGCGAGATCTCTTCCGAACACACATGAATGTCAGGCACTCGGAAAAGGTGTAAGTGATCTGGTGTCACAGGTTGACCTATGTTTGTTTGACAGGGTTTTATCATTCTTTCTTATGCTGTCACAGTTACAGTAGCATTCCCACGACAAGACAAAGTACAATCATTTGTTAAAGTCTTTTCCAATTGCTCCTTCTACCATATTCAGTCTAATTTATCGCGAATCATAGCTAAAGTCAAAATACTCAACGATATTCTCCCAATCCCATTGCCTGAGTCTCAGCATTCGCTTCCACTATCTCCTCCTCACGTGACCTTCTCTCTCGCCGTCCTTCTGGCATAGAGCTTTTCCGCTTCCGTCCCCGTCGACCTGCCGAAGCGCCTTTTTCCTCCTCACGTTTCCTCATGGCTTCCTGAATGTCCTCGTAGCTCATGACTTTGGCCTTCCCGACTACGTTCAGGTTACTGGTCTCTCTCGTGTGGCTCTCGTGGCAGAATTGCATGACTTCCAGTGATTCATGGGGTCCAAATCCATCATTGATCAGGATCCGTGGCAGTCCATTGGCGAGTTCCTTGGTTTGAGGGTTAAAAACGTTCTGATACCAGCTCAAAACGATCTCATGGTTCGTGTAGCCAGTCGCAGAGCACGCGAAGTGCCACCCCGGCGTCGGATGGGTAGTCCATGCGCTACGATAAGTGGATGCTGGCCAGATAATGAGAAGGTGCAGACATCTCCCATCGGCCGAGATACATTCAATGGCAGTCACCGTCTGGCGTTTGACTCCAGCACCTCGATATCGTTGAACATCGTCTGTCCCGACCAGGAATTTTCCGGTCGTGAGAAAACTTGACATATGCCAGTCTCATCCATATTGTAGACATTGCGTGCCAGAATGAGGGGATTACGCAGCTCTTTTCCAATAATTGCGAACCATTGTTCCGCCTTTTCATAAATGTCGTAACGCGCCCAGTCAAGCGGTCTCAGCCGTCTTGGTTTTACTTTCTGGATGGCGTTTGTAGAAGCCTTGAGGCTAGTTCTTCCCCGGGGAAGGTATGTCGGCATTAGTGGTAGGGAGTTGGAATGTCGATGATCGCTGGCGAATGACCCATTGCGCCAAGTATCGCAGAAATTTGACAGGAACCGGGTAACCTCTTGTGGCCAGCCGCAGGACATAATCAACGAGGGACCTCTCTTTGAGATACTAACGCCTAGCTGCGGTGACTTCACGTGACGGTCTCCCGTGGGTACGGTGCCAGAGCGTGTGTGATTTTACGGAGGACTTGTCCTATTTCGAAGGGTCCAGGGGACCGTCAGACTATATACTTTCGAAGCGTGTACGAAGCGTACAACGCTTCCGAAGGTCTTTACAAGCCTTGGCGTCGCCACATATCACACGTGGACAGTGGCACATTATTCAACTTGGCATCGAGGGAAGAAATCGGGAATGTATCGGGGCAGCGACCCTTGGCAGCGACCTTCGTACCACAGCGACCTGATTAAGCTCGATTTGGCGTAGTTGATGGAAAGAGGCAACCAATGATGTAAAGGTACCTAAAATCCCTAGTAAAAGCGCACAAATCGAGGTACCAAAACATCAAAATTGAAGTGCTCGCATCAAGTCACGATTTGAGTGCTTGTTATCGGCCCCTCTGCAATTGTATAGACTTTCTTGGTGTTGCAAAGCCTTTTCGAACCCCTCTTGTTGCTATTACCCCAATGGCCACTTCCTTTGTCGGCGACGTCTGGCGAGCGCCTTCAGGATGCTCTCAACACCTTCGTGGGCCTCTTGAGAGCCTTGTCAACTCTTTCCCTGTCTCTTGGCTTCAGACTCCTGTTACTGGCGAGGTGTTTGGGTCTCTTCCTGAGGCTGAGAGACGTCTAAAGGCCTTTGCACTCGTCACCGGCTTTGATGTCGTCCGTAACGGTGGAGGAAATGCTAAAGTGCCTGCCTCAGTCTTCAAATGCATTCACCACGGAGAGAAAACTCGAAACTTTCGAGGGCTCGAGGATCACGTCGCTGTCGGTGAAGAGGGCGAAATCATATCTAGGAGGAAGCGAGAGAGGACTGCGGTTCGACAAACAGGGTGCAACTGGCGTTGTAGAGTCAGCTTTAAGTCAATTGATCGCGGCAGCGAGAAGGGATGGGTGTTAACCGTCATGTCGCTTGAACATGAAGGCCATGAATTGACTGAAAATCCTCTCGCTGTCTATCCGCGTTTCATGAATGACTTATCTGATTTTCAAGAAATTCGAGCCGCCGCAACATCTCATCGTATTGCAATCATTCCATACTCTGCATCGCGAAGAGTGCTCGAGTCGTCGTCTGAGTTTGGCCTGAATTTGACGTCAAGACAGTATTACAACCTTGTAAGGAAGTGGAAGCCAAACCAAGAGGATTCGAGGACAATTGCTGGGCTTTTGGCAGCGCTGGAAGACGAGGGATTCGTATACAGCACTCGTGTCGAGGAAGGATTAAATGAAAAGAATGAAGTCGTAAGTAGAAAGTTGATTCAAGTCTGGTTTACTCATCCCTCGCTGTTGGCGCTCGCGCGTCGTTTTGTTGGAGGCTTTCTTGTCGTGATAGACGGCACCTTCAATACGAATTCGTTCAGGCTTCCTCTACTCATCGCCGTCGGTCAGCTAAATTCAAGAAAAACCTTTCCAATCGCCTTTTCCTGGTGTCGAAGCGAAGACAAGGACTCCTACCTATTCTTCTGGCACAGTTTTATCTCTTTCTGTCTCCAGGCCCCGGGGCAGCCTCAAATCGCACCTCCCGAAGTCATTTTAGGCGATCAAGCAGGTGGTTTAGCAGCGTCAATCCCTGAGGCTTTTCCCGATGCAAAACAGCAATTTTGCACCTGGCACGCGGTTGAGGCAATGATTGTGAAGGCGCGAAAACTTGGAATCAAGAAAGACGAGATTGATAGCCACTTCGACGATCAGGGCACAGAGATTCAAGGGCTTCGAAGCCTCTGTTACTCTTACCTTCAGGCCGAAACTGAGGCAGATCTGAACGCCAATCGCGAAACTGTCTGCGCAAAAGGAGGGAGAGAATTCAGGCAATACATCAACGAGGAGTGGCTGCCAAAGGAGCGTAAAGTTGCCCACTTTTACACACGCCTCTACGCAAATCTCGGTGCCAGAGCAAGTCAAAGAGTCGAGTCATATCATGGTGTTATGAGGGAGATCACAAATGGCCAATTAAGCCTCGAAGATGCGGCTAAACGGCTTACGATGAAGGTCAAATCAGTCCTCAAGGATCTTCAGGACGATGAGGCGCTCTCTCATCGTCACTACCCTCGTCTAGCTCAGTCTGACGTCTTCAAAGCCCTGCGAATGAAGGTCTCGAATGAGGCACTCGCCTTACTTGAGAAGGAATGGACGGAACTTAATCAATTCATGATGAGGGGAGAGCAATTGAGCGAGATTTGCGAGTGCCCGATTCTCTACCAGTTCGGTATTGCCTGCAAACATTATCTACTCCGGGCCTTTCTCGAAAATTTACCTCTACCGAAAACTCTTCTACACCCTCGTTGGTGGCTGTCAGGACCGGAAATCACGGAGCGTAATTGGAAGCCATTCTACCCTTCTGAGGCGCCTCAAGAA